>NW_027397075.1:6422770-6566319 GCF_003265705.2 Callorhinus ursinus | reverse complement strand
ATGGAGGAATGGATGATGGATGGATGGATGGAGGAATGGATGATGGATGGATGGATGGAGGAATGGATGGATGGATGGATGGATGGGAGGTGGAGGGTTGGAGAGATGGAGAGACGAAAGGATGGATGGATGGATGATGGATGGATGAATGGATGGATGGATGGATGGACGGATGGGAGGTGGAGGGCTGGAGAGATGGAGAGACCGAAGGATGGATGGATGGATGATGGATGGATGAATGGATGGGAGATGGAGGGATGGAGAGACCAAAGGATGGATGGATGTATGGTTAGATGGAGAGGGATGGAGGGTTGATGGATGGATGGATGGATGGTTGGATGGAGAGATGGAAGGATGGAGGGTGGATGGATGGATGGATGGATGGTTGGGTGGAGAGATGGAAGGATGGAGGGTGGATGGATGGATGGATGGATGGTTGGATGGAGAGATGGAAGGATGGAGGGTGGATGGATGGATGGATGGATGGGAGATGGAGGGATGGAGAGACTGCAGGATGGACGGATGGGCAAGTGATAAAACAAATGTAACAAAATACAATGCAGGTGATATGTACATGGGTGTTCACCGGACAATTCTTTCAACTCTTCTATACATTTGAATATTTTCACCATAAAATATTGGAGGAAAATATTCTTAAAAGAGAGGAAAAGATGACATGAGAAAGAAAAGAACATTCAAAGTATGGGCAAAGACAGAAGATTCACCTTGAAGATCAGCTTTATCAAGTCCTCATCAAAATCAGATTAGACAGAGAAGGAAAAGAACAAAAGAAGGGCAAGAACCAGACACAAAGTGCAGGTCTTAAGTTACTGTAAAATGAAGGGGGAAAAAAAAAAACCCAAGTTTCCCTATAAGGAAATTTCAACATCTAGAGCTGTCAACGCAGTGGCTTCTGGTGACATGTGGCCAACTGAGCCACCAAAACATGGCTGGTTGGAACTGAGACGTGCTATAAAACACACACCCAGTTTTGAAGACTTGATACAAACACAAAAACAAAAAAGGATGGAAAATACCTCAGGAATGTTTTTAAAACATTGATTACGGGCTGACGTGTTACTACTTTGGGTATATCGGACTCCATCAAATATGTTGTTGAAATTAATTTCCTCTGCTTCTTTTTCACTTTCTTAAACACAGGTACCAGAAAATTAAAACGGCACACGTGGCCTGCATTAGTTATGTTTCTACTGGGTAAGACTGGTCCACAGGAAGTGCCCACCATGGAAACTCTGAGTTGACCAAGATACACACATTTCTCCTGTGCTTGTAGAATTGTTCTTTTGGAAGCCAGCCAGATGTGAGTACCCTGGGAAGGGCATCAGCACTGCCCTCTGCTCACCTTCGAGCTACATGGGGTTTTTTGGTCTTGTTTTTGTTTTTTTCATTTTTCTCATGGTCAGTACCTCTGGGAAATACACTGTCCAGCTAGAGCCCAAGATATTTGGACATAAAGTAAAATCTTTATGTGGGGCCTGTGGGTTTCGCCAGGCTGCCAGAGGGGGTCCTCGGGATTTGGGGACATCCCAGTTGGGTTCTCTGCCCTCCTTCCCTTTGAGGGTCATGTGGTTTCTGACCGTTTCTGACCAGATGACTGTGCCACCCAAAGATGGTCACCGTGTCCGCATGAGGCACTGTGTGACAGTCGCCTGACCCTTCTGAGCGGGCAGTGGCAGAGCCCCAACAGGGGCAGGCATGAGGATTGGCACTTCTGGTTCCTGCTTCAGGGAAGGAAACCGTGGGAGGAGTCCAGCCAAAGTGACGGAGGCCCCCCTTCCCCTTGCTGGAGCCTGACATGGAGCTAAGTCAGGCCCCTGCACCCCGATACAGATCCCAAAGGGAGCCTGGGCAGTGGGGATACCTGAACTCTGGGAAGTGGGCCCGGACTGGGCTCACTGTCACTATTGTCAGCAACTCACTGGGAGGCATTTCCTGGAATGGGGCCCTTTTGCTGCCCACCTGGTCAAGCTTGAGCCTTTTTCCTCCTTATTAACACAATTCGAGCAGGTTCCAAGAGCAGGTACCAGACAGGCATTAGCTCATTTAATCCCTACAGACCCTCAAGGGTCCCTATTTTACGAATAAGTAAACTGAAGCACAGAGAGGTTATGTGACTGGCCCAAAGTCACACAGCTCCGGGCCTGTATTCTGGACAACCACTCCATGCTGCCTCTTGGAGGAAGGGCCAGAAACCCAAACACAGCACCCCAATACACAGACTCAGGGAGAACCCATGCCGCTGTGGGCATCACCAATCACCAGTCACCCAGCCAGACACCCGGGAGGTGCCCCCAGCCACCCCAATCCTGACAACACTCAGCCCCTTTCTCCGATCCCTCCCCTCACTACCAAGGGACCTGGGGCAAGCCACTTGATTTCGCTGTGCCTCAGTTTCCCCACCTTTAGAATGGGGATAATGATAGGCCTATGTCAGAGTCATTATGAGGTTGAAGTGGGTTTTTTTTTTTTTAATTAAAATACACACATAGGCACACATATATTAACATCAGGGCTTACTGTGGTCCCTGGCACAGAGTACGCGCTCAGCACTATCTAACTCCCTTAGTCATCGTCTGTATCCAGAGCCCAGCGCAGTGGATAGGACACCAGAGGCCCCACAGCAAATGTCTGAGAGATCCAGTCAAGTCCCTCTCCAGCAAGGGTCCCACGATGGCTTCCTCAGGAGCCCGAGGATGAAGCACAGCACCCCAGGCTGTCTTGGGGGCCCCAGCTGATCTCCCCACTCCCTCCTCCTGCCCACGAAGATCCCTCACCCTCCAGTGAGCTCTGACAACACAAACCCCATCCTGCCTCAGGGTCTTTGCACTTGCTGCTCGGCTGCCCAGAACGTTCTTCCTCCAACACCCTGTACAGCCGGCTCCTTCCCATGCTGCAGGTTTCAGCCCACGGGCAACTCCTCACGGGACCCAGCACGTGGCCCTCCTCCAGGTGTCCACAGCTGGATCCTGCCAGTTAGCCCAGTACCCGGCAGGTACACCAGTAGGTGCTCAACAAATGTTGGTGGGACGACCATGCACAGATCGGCGAATGAACAAATGAACAAATGGGGTCTCGTCCCGATGCATGGTCTGTAGTCTGGGAAACTGAAGCTCATTTGAGGTGACTTCACAGGTCACATGCATCGTGAGAGACAGAGCCAGAGTCACCCGCACAGCTGAGGTTATTACTGTGAAATGTTCTGTAAGGACAAAGGGACACACACGCCATGCAGACATGGCTCTAGAAGACTTCCTCTTTGACTTGCCTCTAGCCCCCATGGGACAGGAAGTAGCATCCCAGCTGCTGAGTCACAGCCAGGGGCTAGAGCACCTCATTTCCAACCATGGCACCAGGACAGGTGTTCCAAAGTCAGCCCCGTCCCCCGTCCTCAGCTCAGCTAACAGCAAGGCTGCTTACGGGAAAGACACTGCTGGGGAGGGATGAGGCAAGCAAGCTGGAGAGAGGAGAGGATTGGGTTGTGGTGTGTGGTCTGGACCCACGTGCCAGGAGCAGGGGGGTGGGCGGGGCAGGACCAAATTAGGATTTCAAGAATCGCTGGGCCCACCAGGTGCCTACACTCTGCTGGGTGCCACTTAATCCCCCATCAGCACCCCTGTGATGTGCGGAGGACAGTTATCATCACTTTACAGATGTAGAAACAGGGCTCAGAGAGGTTGAGGGCTTTGCCCACGGTCACACAGCAGGCCAGAATTCCTTCAGGGCTGCAACTCCGGAGCCTCACCCACAGCGTTCCAACTGATAGTAAACCACCCTTGGCCGCCTGCCAAGGGCTTAGACCACATCACGGCCTTCAATTTTCTTACAACAAACTTACAAGATACGGGCTGTTGGTAGCTCCATTTAACAGATGTGGAATCTGAGCCTTGATAAAGGGAGACCACTTGCCCAGAGTCTACACTTGGGGGCTGATAGAGGGGGGATTCGAACCCAGTGGTCTCCAGAGCCCACTCGTTCCCTCTGCACCCAGCTGCAGCAGTTGACTGAGCCCACCTCCTTTCTCAGACCCTGTGCAAGAAGCCGGTGTTTCTCCCACTCTCCCTGTGTCTCCTCTGGGGTCGGAGCCCAGGCCTCTGAGCTCGGGTCACCATGCCTTCTCATGTCCCTCCTGCCCCAGGCTATTTTCCGGAACCCTGGCTGTCCCAGCACAGGGATACCTGATCCCTCTATTCACATGTACAGTCTCCTGCAGTGGCCCCACCTGATCCCCCCAACCCCTTGGGAGCCCCTTTTAAAGAGTGAAACAAGGCTGGGACTGATGCTGAGGGACAGACAGCACCCCAACAGCTAGGCTGAGCCTGAGCAAGTAGCAGTGCACAGGTGAAGTGTTGGCGCCTGCGAAGAGCAAGGCAGATTCAGGAATTTATGTAACTACAGAACGCAGAACAGGAATAAAAATGCCCTGATTTTTCACTAGCCAAACACAGCCCCCTGGAGGCCAAGTATGTCACGTTAAGAAAATACCTGCACAATGGGCCTGGCTCAGCCAGGAGCCTTGGAATCTTTTTTTTTTTTTTTTTAACAGCTTTATCACAATACAATTCATATATCACACAACTCACCCCTTTAAATGCACATCGCAATGGTGTTTAGTCTGTTCACAAAGGTGTGCAACCATCAGCACCATCAATTTTAGAACATCTTCACTACCCCCAAAAGAAACCCTTTAGCTATCACCTCCCTATCCCTTACCCCAGCTCACCCCAGCCTTAGCAACCACTACTCCGAATCCCCAGTCTCTATGCATTTACCTATTCTGGACATTTCGTATAAATGGAGTCACGCAGTTCGGGTGCTGATCCCAGAAGGGGTTGCCGGCTCAGATGTCCTGGGGCTGTAGGATTCTCCCACCCCTACCTCCAAGATGCTGCCCAGGCCTCCAGGGAAGGGTCTAGGCCAAGAGGGCAGAAGAGCCCAGAATTCCAGGCCTGTCACCAGGTTTTAACCTTCTGAGATGATCAGAAAACGGGACCCCCCGGGGCATTGGCCTGTGTGCACCAGCTCACCTGGGCACATCGGGGGTGAGCTAAAAAGCCACCCCAATCTGGGGGGAGTACCTAATCACGGTGTGATCTGGACAAGAAACTATCTCTTGGTTTTCTCATCCGCAAAGTGGACTGATAATCGAACCTCCTAAGTGCTTGTGAAGATCAGACGGGTGGACGCGTATAAAACACTTAGCACGAGGCGTGGTGCACAGCAAAGGACACACAAGTGTTCCTCATCGGTGAGTATTACTGTCCAGACTGCTACCCTCCGGGGTCGCCGGAGCAGCCCCCCCAGCCCGGGGAGGGGGGAGGCAGGGGAAGAAAGGGAGAGGGAGAGCTGTATGCTTTGGGGAAGTGAAGAATCATCAGACGGCAACTTTCTGGAAACTGCATCCGGGGACTGAGAAAACCAAGCTGGTGGTCAGGTCACATCTGTTGCCTATCACCGGAGGAGAGTCCCGACACTGGCGCCCACGGCATGGTGGTCTCGGAATCGCCGAGGAAAACGCAACACAGTCAAGCAGGGGATGGAACAACACTCCAGCTTCAGCGGCGGGCTTCGAGCCCCCGTGGACCGTGGGGCCCTCCTGACAGCTGCTGGACGGCCAGCGGCCTGCACACCCCCTTCTCGTGTCATGGAACGAAGGACCCCGTCTTCTCCCCGCGGGGGACAGACATGGCAGTGGGGCTGGCCGGGTGCCATGCGATGCTTGCCCACACTGAGTCTGAGGCAGGGAAAACCAGCCCACAGGAGGCGAGAAGAGGTGTTTGGGGCCCAAGTCTGCAGACTGCATGCCCCAGAACAACGCCGATCAAACCCCAATATCTTCTAGAGCTGAAGGGAAATTTAGAGGCGATCTTGGTCCAGGGTTTCCCAGAAGCAGCCATATGGACATCTGGGGCTGGATCGTTCCCTGCTGTGGGGGCTGTCCTGGGCACCATGGGATGTTTAGCAGCATCTCTGGTCTCTGCCCACTCGATGTCAATGGCACTTCCCCCTTACCCCTCACCAGTTGTGACAACCAAAAATGTCTCTGGGGGAGGGGAGGGGAAATCGGTTGAGGACCACTGATCCAGATAAATCCTGTCAGATTACAGATGGGGAAACAGATGTCTAGAGAGGTTAAGGAATCAGAAGCGCTGCCCTCGTTGGGGTCTCTATGTGGCGCTGACCCCACAGTAAAGGCTCTCTACACATTATCATCCTGGATCCCTGCCACCACTCTGGGAGTTACCACCTCCCTTTCAGACTTCTGAAGCTCAGAGATGTCAAGCGACTTGCCCCAGGCCACACAGCAGGAAAGCGGACATCAGAGCCAGGCGTCCCTGACTCCAAGCCAAGCAGCGCCTCCCCCCACCCCCAGCCACCCATCCACCCCTTCTGGGAGCTGAAGGTGAACTTCACTGCGGGAGTTTTGGTAAACAGGCAACAAATGCTGGCAAATTCTTCCGTCGCATCTGTTGACATGTCTATTGTCAACAGCAAATATCTGTGTGTCTCCACTGGGATCCTATTGGCTCCTACCAGTCTCTCTGCAGTCTGTCAGACAAGGGTGGAATGACAAGCTTCCAAGCTGATGGGCTACGCATGGCCCACATTATCCCGGGTCTGGGGGGGGTGAGGGGGGCAGGTGGCCCTGGTGAATATGTGACCATCTGTTACAATAAAAGAAGCTATCAGCTGCTGGATGCATGCTCAGGACGTACTTGATTGAACACCTGAGTTCTCCAAGTGGGAAACTGAGGTCCAGAGAGGGGAAGCGCGTTGCTCCAGGCTGCACAGGGAGCCGGAGCAGGGCTGCAAGGATTTTTAACAGCTTTATCACAATACAATTCATATATCACACAACTCACCCCTTTAAATGCACATCGCAATGGTGTTTAGTCTGTTCACAAAGGTGTGCAACCTTTGTTGGAAGGAGGATGAGCTGTGTTCGTGGCTTATTTGCTTTTCTTTAACAGCTTAATTGGAATCTGATTCACATAACCAGACGATTCGCCAATTTACAGTGTACAATTCAGTGGCTTTTCGCGGAGTTGTGCAACGATCACCACCATCCACGCTAGAACATTTTCATCACCCTTCCCCAAAATCCATACCCATTTAGCAACTGCCTCCCGCTCCGGTCTTCCCCCAACAACCCCTACCCCCGGCAACCACTGGCTCATTTCTGCCTTGATGGATTTGCCTCTTCTGAACATTTCCTATAAATCGTACATGATCTTTAAGGACCGGCTTCTTTCACGTAGCACTGTGATTTCAAGATTCACCTGTTTTAGAGCATGTGTAAGCGCTTCATTCCTCTGAAAGACCGAATAGTATTCCATTGTATGGACAGACCACACTGTATCCATCCATCTGGCGATGGACGTTCCTGTGGTGGCCGTTTGCGTGTTTTCTGATTAACTCCCATTGACTGAGGTCTTCCTAGGTGTCAGCCCGAGCACCTGCCTTGCAGACAGATCCCACAGCCCTATTGGAGGCAAAATGGTTCCCATCTCACAATCAGGGAAACTGAGGTTCAGAAGAGCCACAGGACAGCTCAAGGATGCAAATCAGAGCTACTCCCAGAGGTCTCAAAACTGGCCACCTGGGGGCCACCATGGAACGCGCTGTTTGGTTTTGCCTGGAGAGTATTCCACGGTTGTTTGAATTAGCTGCCTACATTTGAAACTTGGAAGTTTGTGTGTTTTCTAAAAAACTTTCTAGCTTCTTCTGAAAAAATAAATAAATAAACAAATAAATAATAGGAATCACAAGATCTGGCCAAACAGACCCTGCCTTTCTCCTTCTAGGAGGTTGGGGACAGCTGCTGAAGGCTGGTGCCATCCCCTTAGGACAAGCCTGAGCTCTCTACTACCCCCCAGCCCACCTGCCTGGTGAGGTGTGACTATCCAACCCGGCTCACCCAAGACCATCCTGGCTTTTAAAATTTTATTTTATTCTTTTAGCACTGTCCCAGTTATAAACCGAAGGCCCCGTGTCCAGGAAACCCCCTCCATCCCGGGCAAGTCGGGATAGTCGGTCACCCTGCTGGCTCTGGAGCCTTATCACCTGCCAGCCCTGCCACCTAGCTCTGCCCCCCGAGCACCCTGCACTACAGAACCTCCCCCTTCCTTTGTTGGGTGGTTGCTGGTTTTGGCCCATGGTCTTTAACCATCTCTCATTCTGCCCACATCCTCCAGGGCCGATGCCAAACCTCAACTTCTCATGGGTCCTCAGCAAGATGAGAAAAATGAAGAGTCTGAATTCTTTGCTAACCTGGACTCACTCCCTGTCAACTCTCATCCTTTCTTCAGAGACAGGAGGCCTTCCTGCTGTTGCGAACATCCTTCTTTTTCTGAAACCCTGGGAGGCGTGTAATGGCTTGGTGAGGTTTTTGATGTGCTCATTCGTGAAAATAAGAAGTTAGCAATCTCACGGCCACCCTCAAGAATTTTCTTAATAACCTTGAAATTTTAATAGACTTGAGACTTGGAGACTGTGAGTACAGTTCAGAATGTTGCAGACTCACACCCGTGAGTCTGGACTCACAGTCCGTGCTTTATTGGGATTTCCTTAGTTTTTCCTAATGTCCCTTTGCTGTTTCCAGGATCCCAGCCGGGACAGCACATTACATGTAATTGTCATGCACCCTTGGGCTCCTCTGGGCTGGGACGCTCTCTCAGACTTTCCCTATTTTGATCACCTTGACAGTTTTGAGAAGTATTCGTCATGCATTTGCAGAATGTCCCTCAGTTGGGATTTGTCTGATGTCTTCCTCATGATCAGAACGAGGTCGTGCATTTGGGGAAGAAGACCACTGAGAAGAAAGAACATTTCGTCACAGTATATGTGACAAAGGGTATATGCCTTCAAGATGACCCGTCGCCGTTGGTGTTGTCCTTCTCACTGAGCTGATCAAGGCAAATTATTTGGAAATCTGCATAGGAGATTTACCCCTCTCCCAATTAAAAAAAAATTGTCAGCAAAGCCCTAAATTCTGGCTCTCATCACTGCAGACTCCAGCTGGCCAAACGGGGTCTGCCAGAGGAAAGAGAGTCCCCTCTGTGTGCCAGGCCTGTGTGGGGCATTTTCATTTCACACAAGAGGCTGCCTTCTGGCAAAAATGGGGCTCAGCCTCCCCAGTTTACAAGCAAGGCTCAGAGAGGTGACTACAGAGCCCCGGGGTCACACCGTGTGGGAGGCAGCTGCATAGAGTTTGAACCCACCAGCTTCCCACCTGCCTCCTCGAGGTTGTGCTCGCTAAAGCTAACTGCTGGTGAGCAGGAAGAAACCCAGGCCACGGAAGGGGGGCAATTATACCAGCACGGATCCTCTGCCTTCTACCCATGGGGCATCATGGGTGGGGGGCTGGAACCCCACGGGTAACTTCAGAGGCCTCCCCCTGCTGCTCCTGCACCTCGAGTTAGGAAATTAAAAAGGTCAAGAGATGAGCTGCAGGACACCTCGCCTGAAGGGCCCCACCTGGCATCGCCCCTCCCCCCACTCTTTATACAGGGCGTGCTGGGTGCCCACCCATGGGGAGAAGCCTGGACGGTTCATTCAGGGAGTCTTGGCTCTCTCCCTGGATCGTGCCCTGAGGCTCATCTCCATCATCCCCCTGCCTCCTAGCAGAGCTGGGCAGGGATCAGTGAAACCAGAAGGGCTTACTCCTAAGGGCAGAGCTGGGACTCCCGGACCCTACTCTTGACCTCTATGTGTTCCTTGGTGCCCTCAAACCTGGGAAATGCAGCTCAGGTTCCCCCACCAGAGCACCGGACCGGGGGAATCCTGCGATGCTAGTTTACCCCTTGGGAGATTCCTTCCTGCTCCCAGGCCCTCGGAGTCCTCCTTGTAAAATGGAGTAAGAGCTGACTCCCTGGGACATGCCCTGTCCTGCCTGCCTCCCTTCCCCGCGCCCGCCGCCTGTGACAGCAGCGCCCCCTTCTGGCAGGGTGCCTCTTAACCCCCGTGGCTCTTCCCTTGCTCTCTGTCTCCCCCTGCAGGTCACTTGAGGAAGGGCAGCTCGGTTGAAAGTCACCAAGAGGGAGACCGAACCAAGTTTCCAGATTTGGGCACTCCTGGGTTCCCATCTCGGCTCTTCCACTTACTAATGGAACCTTAAGTGTGCCCCTGACCCCACCAAAACTTAACCCAGTGCTTTGTCGTTTGTAAAATGCAATATAACACATTCTTTATGTCTTTATTTTGGGTTGAGGCATAAAACCCTTACAGAAAAAAGGAAAGGCACACATCTTAAGTCACAGCTCAGTGAGTCAGCACAAAGAAAGCACACTCGTGAACTACCCGGGGCAAGAACTGGAACACTGTCGGCATACCAGAAAAGCCCATCCTTCTCACCCCCAATCACTGCTCGCTTCCTTTCTCCTCCCCAAATATAGCCACCAGCCTAAATTCCAACACCACACGCCATGTATATTAACACCCTCCTCTTGGTTGTGATGAGGATCAGATGTGGGTCACGTGCGCCGCAAACCACTGAGCATAGAAAAGCGCCCCATGTGTGGCTCTGGTGTCCTGTTCTCTTCCACACTCCCCACTCCTGGTCAGTGGCAGAGTCCTTTCCTCGTGGCTGTCTTTGTAGCCCATGCTGAGTGCGGAAGAATGACCAGCTAAATGGCCAGTGACCAGAACATCTGTGCCTCTTGGTGGTAACATCTGCCCAGAAAATTACCATCCCTGAGCCTTGTCCGTTGTGCATCCAAAATACCGTCATTTCTGCCCACCCACCCCTGGCTCCCTGCCCAGGCTAGCCTCTCTCTCGAATTAGTGTCTCATCCTTCAAATGGCCCACATCTCCTCTCCAGTCTACCCTCCAAACTGCAACCAGGGTTCTTTTTCTAGAACACAGATCTCATGAATCACTCCCCGGCCTGCAACACTCCATGGCTCCCTAGCACCTTCAGGATAAGAGTCACACCCTGCTCAGCATTCAAAATAGTCTTACATCTGTTAGAAGGGCTATTATAAAAGGGAGGTGGGGAGAGAAATAACAAGTGTTGGTGAGGAAGTGGAGAAAAGGGGACCCTGTGCACTGTTGGTGGGAACGCAAACTGGAGCCACTGTTAGGGAAAATACTATGGAGGCTTCTCAAAAAATTAAAAAACAGAACTACCATATGATCCAGCAATCCCACTTCTGGGTATTTATCCAAAGGAAATAAAACCACTACCTTGAAAAGATATCTGCACCCCCATGTTCACTGCAGCATTATTCCAACAGCCAAGACATGGAAACAACCTAAGTGTCCATCAACAGATGAATGGATAAAGAAAATATGAGATATATATATATACATATATATATATATATAAAATACCATTCCACTATATAAAAAAAAAAGGAAACCCTGCTATTTGTGATGACATGGGGGGACCCTGAGGGCATTACACTCAGTGAGATAAGTCAGACAGAGAAAGACAAACACTGTATGATCTCACTTATATGTGGAATCTAAAAACGCTGAGCTCATAGATGCAGAGAACAGGTTGGGGGTTGCCAGAAGCCGGGGTGGGGCAGGGAGTGAAATGGGTGAAGGTGGTCAATAGGAACAAATTTCCAGTAATAAGATAAGTCAGTCCTAGGGATGTGATGTATAGCATTGTGACTCTAGCTAACAACACATTATTGTATACTTTGAAGTCGCTAAGAGAATAGATCTTAAGAGTTCTCATCTTGGGGCACTCAGGTGGCTCAGTCAGCTAAGCATCCGACTCTTGATTTCAGCTCAGGTCTTGATTTCAAGGTCATGGTATCGAGCCCCGCCTTTAGGATTCTCTCTCCTCCCTCTGCCCCTCCCCACCCCACGTGTTCTTGCTCTCTCTCCAAAAAAAAAAAAAAAAGTCTCATCTCAAGAAAAAAATGGTAACTACGTGGGTGGTAATGGATGTTAACTAGACTCACTGTAGTGATCATTTTACAATATATGCCTATATAAAATCATTGTAATATACCTATCCTCTCACCCTGTGTGACTCTTGCATCTGGGCCTTTGCACATGTTGCCCCTGCTTCCTGGAAAAACTCACCCTTACTCCTGTCCACCACTTGGCTTTCGGGATACAGCTCAACTGTCCCCACTGCTGAAAAGACCTCGCCTTCCCACTCCCTGTGCTGTCCCCTGAGTGCCCGATGTTGGAGTTCATGGGCTGTTTAAAGTTGCCCTTGTGATGGGATACGAGGAAGGAGTGTCTGGGACAAGCTGTGCCCGAGGTCATCCAGCTGGGAGGCCCGTGCTGTCTCTAATCCCCCACCACCCCACAAGCCTACCACGGGCACCCGGCTGCTCCTCTAGCTGAGCACCAGGCAGCTTTGTCCTGGATCTGGGCTTTAGCCTTCTGCAGCCTCTCGGCCTCTCCGGTCCTTCCTGCAACCCTGCTTCCTCTGCCGTCCATCAGTGTCAGCCAGCTGTTGGCCGGAGCAGCTACTTCCTCCACCAACCAGCCTCTCATCCATCACAGCAGCCCCAGGACTGAGCTCAGCTGCAGCCATCGGGCCCCCAGCCCCCCCGCCTGGAGTTGGGGCTTCCAGCAGCCTCTCCACTTCCTCCCAGCTCTGAAGTCGGCGCCTCCTGACAGCAGCTGGGTGGGGGCAGGCCCGAGGAGCCAAGGAGACCCCCCCACACACACCCAGCTGTTCGTAGGCAACCCCTCCCCGCCCAGACATGCTGACAGAGCCCTTTTGCAAGCACTGCTTCGACGAGGGGCCTCACAGCCACCCAGGAAATGGGAACTCGGAGCCCTATTTCCATAGCAATGACAGCAGATGTCTATTGAGCACTTACTATGTGTCAGACCCTCTGCCACGAGCACTCCCTGCCTCTGCTAATTTAATCTTTAAAAACAAAACAAAACAAAATCCCCATGAGGTTGGTTCTGTTCTCCCACCTTCTGGGTGGGAAGACTGAGGCTCTGGGAGATGCTGTGACTTGCCTCCCGCTGGGAAGTGTCAGAGCTGGGATTCAAACCCAGGTTGAACTACTCCGGAGCCCACACTCCTTCCACGGGCACCCCGTGGAGGGAGGGAGGGAGGGAAAGAAGACCCGAGGCTTGGAGCGTTTCCAGCTCAGAGAGGCATTCACCAGGAGCTCTGAGAGATGCGCATGATGTCAGTGGGCAGAGAAGCCCCGAGGGAGTATGCTTAGCAGGGGAGGCAGCCGGAGCAGCACCTGAGAGACTGAAAGACACCCAGATACACACACACACCCAGATACACACACACACACACACACACAGTGTGAGACATGTCTGTGGGATCTGGGCATGCATTAGCGTGACTATGTGTGCATGCACGCATACACGCATGTGTACGTGTGTCTGTGTGTGCACACTGTCAGGAAAAGTGATGAGATATTTTGAAACAGGCAAAAAAGATTACTGGGCGCCTTGCTTAGTGCACCCTTCTTGGTTATCCTGGCCTCATCTTCAAGCTATGTGACAACTCTAAGTTGTAGCAAACTGATTGTAATGCAAATTATCCTCAGTCTCAGAAATACAAATGAATTGTATCCGGCACAGATACACTTGCTTATTGCCCTGTGGATATCGACCAGCTTTGCACCTGTTTGTACATTCAGACCAGCATTCCTGATGGCGGACATATGTGTGTGCTTTGTAATGCTCCTTTAAGTTGGCTGCTACGTTGTCTCAGTTCCTCCATTAACTGATGAGTTAAATAAAATCTTTGACACATGTTCAAGGATTGTATATTTGCACAAGACTCATGAGTTTTAACTGTGCTCATGGGCCTGCTTTCTCAGCGGCTGCAAGTCCCCTGCCTTCGTGCCCCTTACCGCCTCTGACTGCACACAGCATTCCTCTCGGGCAGGTATGCCCAGACCAACGGAGGTTCATGTGACATTAGTCAGTGCTTTCCATGTGTCCCGCTCTGGACTGAGCTATTTAAGTGTCTGAGCTTGTGACATCCAATGCTCCTGGGAGGCAGGTGGTCTCCTTACCCCCACTTGGCAGATGGGGAGACTGAAGCTCAGAGAGGGTGAGAACGTCAGCTGGAGAGGAAGTGGCGAGGCCAGGCTTTGAAGCTCAGCAGCCGGACTCCTGCACATGCGGTTTCCCCCACTGTCTACAAGTGAGTGGGGTGGTGGGAACCTCCCGCTCTGACCTGAATCAGGCAGAAGGAAGTCTGGTTGTGAAGGATCCTGTTTGCTCATGGTGATTTTCTGTCAACACCTGGGATCATTATGAGTGGGAGTAAGGGGAGCACTGGGGTACCGACCACCTCTGCTCCAGCCCAACTCCCCCTCAGACTCAATCCCACAGCACAGGCCAGCCATCCCACCTGCTCCAGCACAGAGAAGGTGGGATCCAGGGCTCCTGGGAGCTGAACCCCAGCACTGGCATGGAGAACACAGAACATGATCACTCCCTGAGTACTCAATGCCATGGGCCAGCCCCATCCAGGTGCCCTGTCCTCACCCCAGGGAGGCACGTCCTGCCTCATCCCCACTGGACCGAGGAGAGGACTGAGGCTCAGAGAGGTTAAGTAACTTTCCGAAGGTCACAGGGTAGAGGTGGAATTTGAGCTCAGGGCAGAGTGTCTCCTAGTCCTGGGACAGATTCAGGCTGCCTTCCCCAGGCCCTCAGGGGTGGCAGTCACTGCTATCCCAGCCAGAACCCAGAAGGGACTGGACAAGGGGTGGACATTGGTCCCCTGGCCCCCACCTGCTTTCTGCCTGGGGATGTCGGCAGTCCTTTTTTTTTTTTTTCCCTAGAGAGAAAGAGGGGGTGGGGAAGGAGGGGCCAAGGGAGACAGGGAGAGAGAATCTTCAGCAGGGCTCCAGGCCCAGCAGGGAGCCCAACATGGGGATCAACCGCAGGACCCTGAGATCACGACCTGAGCCAAAATTAAGAGCTGGATTCTTTTTTTTTTTTTTTAAAGATTTTATCTATTTATTTGAGAGAGAGAGAATGAGAGAGAGAGAGCACATGAGAGGGGGGAGGGTCAGAGGGAGAAGCAGACTCCCTGCCGAGCAGGGGGCCTGATGCGGGACTCGATCCAGGGACTCCAGGATCATGACCTGAGCCAAAGGCAGTCGCTTAACCAACTGAGCCACCCAGGCGCCCAAGAGCCGGATTCTTAACCGACTGAGCCCCCCAGGAGCCCCTAGGCAGTCCTTTCATGGGGAGCTGGAGGTGGGCATGCCAGGTGGGCCAGACCCACCCCCCACCCCCTTCTCCAAGAACAGTGTGGGGTCACCATGACTTCCCACCCTGTCAGCTGCAACCGGAACATTGCTGCCAGAGCTGTGTCCCTCCACACTCAGCCTCCATTCCCCCAACACCGTGATCATGCTCCCTCCACCATGCACAAGGCTAGCTCATGTGCTAAACTATGTGGTACCAGGTTAAAAAGAACCTCCCCGCCGACCGTGCTTCCTGTCTCAGCAAGTGGCACCTCCACCCACACATGTGCACAACCCAGGGAACAAGGAGGCCTCCTTACCACCTCCCTCTTCTCCCCTCCCCCCCACATCCAAACCCTCACAGTGGCAGAGACTGCTGGCTGCGCCCCAACCTCCACCCGCCCTTCTCTCATAGTGATAGAACCCCCAGGGTCTAGCTGGGCAAGGCCACTCAGAATTCAGACTACATCTCCCAGACTCCCTTATAGCTAGGGGTGGCTAAGTGATTAAATTCTGGCAAATGGGGGGTGGCTGGGTGGCTCAGGTGGTTGAGTGTCTGACTCTTTTTTTTTTTTTAAAGATTTCATTTATTTATTTTTGAGAGAGAGAGAGAGCAAGTGAGCACAAGCGGGGTGGGGAGGGGCAGAGGAAAAAGCAGACTCCCCGCTGAGCAGGGACCCTGATGTGGGACTCCATCCCAGGACCCCGAGATCATGACCTGAGCTGAAGCCAGAAGCTTAACCGAATGAGCCATTCAGGCGCCTCGAGCATCTGACTCCATTTCAGCTCAGGTCATGATCTTGGGGTTGTGCAATTGAGCCCCACATCAGGGTCTGTGCTGGGTGGGGAGCCTCCTTGGGATTCTCTCTCTCTCCCTCTCATGCTCTCTCTCTCTCTCTCAAAAAAAAAATTCTGGTAAATGGGATGTGAGCAAAAGTGATGTGTACAACTTCCCATTTCTGCCCTTACAGGAAAGGGTAAGTCCTCCTCCTTCTTCACTCCCTTACCTTCTCCTTTCCCTCCCCACTAGTTATAGTACAGGACACGGTGTGATCTATTTGGACCATAAGAACAAGGACAAGAGCATAGGAATAGCAGAGCAACAAGGTAGAAGGAGCCTGGGTCCTTGATGGACAAGAGCATAGGAATAGCAGAGCAACAAGGTAGAAGGAGCCTGGGTCCTTGATGCCTTGGAGCAGCCAAACCAGAACCAGAACACGTACACGAGGACTGCATGCAAGAGGGAAAAGAGGGTTCTTTCCCTCTCTTTAAACCAGTATTTAAACCAGTACTTTGTGTCTCTGAAGTGGGCAGCTTGGAATCTGTACTCCACCCAGTAGAATCACCACGTTCTATGCATTTTACCTCCTAATTATTACCCATGTTTATCTACTTCTTTCAAATCTCCACCAACTTCACCCCAGACTAAGGCATGACCCCCTCACGCCCTTCACTTTCTGAGTTCCAGCCTCATGGGCCTTCTGTCAATTACTTGGAAATATGCTCACTCCTGCCACAGGACCTTAACACATGCCACCACCTGGAACAATTTTTCTTCCTCTCATCATCTAACCATCTATCTCCCACTTTTCCTTCAGATCTCAGCATGGCCACTATTTCTTCCAGGAAGCCCTCAGTGACTGCTCTGACTAGAGCAGCGTCCCTGTTACGCACCCCCATAGCACCATGAACTCCTACGTAATACATACCACAGCTATAATTAAAAACCCCATGAAGCCCTCTCAATTTTGCTGTGAACCTAAAACTGTTCTAGAGAAAGAGTCTTAAGGAAAAGTTAACCCAAAAAAATTCCATGAGATCAGGGTGCCTGGGTGGCTCAGTCAGTTAAGCATCCAACCCTTGATTTCTGCGCAGGTCATGACCTCAGGGTCATGGGATCGAGCCCCACGCCAGGCTCCTTGCTGAGTGTGGAGCCTGCTTGAGTGTCTCTCTCTCCCTCTCCCTCTGTCCCTCCCCCACACCATGCATGAGTGTTCTCTCTCAAAAAAAAAAACAAAACAAAACAAAAACCGCACTGACCAAAATATGAAATCATGTACGCACAGGAAAGGAAACAGTCTAAACACCCACCAAGAGGAAAGTGGTTGAATAAACTGTAGACTCTGCCATATAGGAGAGAATTATACAGCTGTGAGAAGGGGTAGAGGCTCTCTCCTGATACTGCACTGGGCCTATCTCCAGGATATGGGACTCACATGAAAAAATAAAAACAAAATCCAATTCAAAACAAAAACAAAAAATAAAAACAAAATCCACGTAAATCCAAAAAATAAAAAATAAAAACAAAACCCTGTATGCAGGGTTTGCTATCTTCTGATTATATCTGGGGATATATACACATTTGCTTCTTTTTTCAAAAATAAACAATGGAGGCAGAAAGCATAAACTAACAAAAATAGTTACCTATGAAGGAGGGAGGCAATAAGTAAAGGGAACAGGAGTGGAAGTTAGAATTCCCTGAGTATATCTTGTTTTAGAGTTCTTTTTTTTAAAGATTTTATTTATTTATTTGACAGTGAGAGACACAGCAAGAGAGGGAACACAAGCAGGGGGAGCGGGAGAGGGAGAAGCAGGCTTCCCGTGGAGCAGGGAGCCCGATGTGGGGCTCGATCCCAGAACACTGGGATCATGACCTGAGCTGAAGGCAGATGCTTAACAACTGAGCCACCCAGGTGCCCCTTGTTTTAGAGTTCTTATTTTATAAATGTAAACTGTTTATAAAAGTATAAAGCAAAGACAAAAAAAAAAAGCAATCTCCTAAAATAAAAAGAAAAAAACCCAACAGGAATGAATAAACCTGGCTGAAAGTCAACTGGGCAACTACAACTTGACAACTACACGAAGAAGGATCATTGGAAGTATCTTTAAAACAGCACTTTGATTGTACATCCCTAATGGCTTTATCCTAAGGATCGCAGAACCACAAAGAAACAGAATCACAAGGCAATCTTCAACTGCCCTCCATCATTTTATAGGTACTAATTATATTGGTATCATTACTTTGAAACTATTAGCTTTATGTCATAAGAAAAAGATAAGAAATCATGTTAATGTGTTAGAAACCAAGATTTTCTGTGTAAGAAAAAAAAGAGATACAGAAACAAAATCAAAGAAGTTAAATGAAAACCTTGTAATCTTAAATGTGAATGAGTTCTCAGTTTCTCCAGCTTGAAGCCTAGGTTCAATGATAACCCAGCAGCAGTGAGCACCCTGAATGTCTAGATTATAGTTCCTAATTCCCATTGATCACCAGAAAGAACAGGACTCCTATGAGAAACAGCTGATTCCAGGTAGAAACCATGTAAGATGATCCTGGGACATGCTGTCACGCAGAAATCAAAGAAACTGTCAGAGGCTACAGAGGTGATGTCAAAAGGATGCAGGACAGGGCACCAAGGGGCTCCCATTTAGTTGTGCTGGGCATGGTTCTAAGCATGCATTTGCAAGTATTGTAAGTATTAACTCACCTCATTTTTAATCCTTGCAACATGCCTTTTAGGAGGGTTGTATGATTATGCTTATTTTACAGATAAGGAAACTAAGTCCCAGGGAGATTAAGTGAGCTGCCCAAGGTCATGCAGTAGATAGGTGGCTGAGTGAGAATTTGAATCCAGGCCATCTGACTCTGGAGCCCATGCCTTAGTCATCTTCTCAGCTGCCTCTTCATTAATGTTAGATGTTCAGCATCAAAGTAGAAAAGGAAAATAAAGGGATGCCTGGGTGGCTCTGTTGGTCAAACATCCAACTCTTGGTTTTGACTCAGGTCAAGATCTCAGGGTCCTGGCATCAAGCCCCACATCGGGCTCCGTGCTCGGCGGAGAGTCTGCTTCTCTCCCTCTCCCTCTCCCTCTGCCCCTGCTCACTCTCTCTCTCTCTCAAATGATAGATAGATAGATAGATAGATAGATAGATAGATAGATAGATAGTTAGATAGACAGACAGATAGATAGAAAGAACAGGAAAATAAAGCAGCTTGGAAGAGGCCAGTCACTGGACAGGGGAGTGGGGGAAGGCTTCAGGACCACGGACAGCACCCCTAATCATGCCCCCCAACTCATCAGTTCAGCTGTGCCTATAGGCACATCAGGGTGCTCGGGCTTGGCTTAAGGGCCAGCTGGCATGTGCTCACCCCCATATCTTGGTCAGCTGCACACTGAGCTGCCATCATCCCAGCCTCCCTACTGGCCACTCCTCACATCCTCCTGACGTGCTCGGGGCCATGCTGGCTCTCTCCAGGACCATCACTGAAGAGCAGGGATCACGTCATGCCAAGGTGCATTCTTACTCCCCAGATGCGGAAACTGAGGCGGAACTGAGGGGAAAGAGAGGTACTGCACTGACTGAGGTCAGACTGCTGGGACGCAGCTTATCCTGGCGTCATCCCCCTTGTTCACCTCTTTTCTCTTGTTGGTTAATCATCATTGGAAGGCTGAGCGTGGGTGCTGGTGGCCCATGCCGAGGAGTGAGTCACCCTCATTTTGTGTGTGTGTGTGTGTGTGTGTGTGACCTCCCCAGCTGCAGCTGTGAGCTGGGGAGAGGGGTCTGGGCACACGAGCTGGAGGCAAGAAAGCTGCTTTTCCCAGCAAGAAAGGAGCCCGCTATCCAAAGCCCCCTGGATGACTCCTGCCCTCCTCCGCATCCATACAGCACCCAACCAAGTCTACCTGGGCACTGTTCCCTCTTCACCAAAGCCACCACCCTGGCCCGGGCCACCATCAGCTCTCTCTGAGAAGCCGGCAGATTCCAGATATGTTTTGAAGGTGGGATTGACAGCATTGTGATGAAATGCACAAATGAACATATTTATCTGCTGCCAACATCAGTGTGCCTCTGTTTTCTACCCAGACCTAATTTTCTTTCTTTTCAGACAACCAGTAAGGTGGCAATCCCAGGCTCTCCACAAGGCCAGGAGGCTGGGCCAAACCCCCCCAACTCCGCCCTCAACCCCCCCCCACCCGTGCAACTTCTGCTGGAGCTTTTAAAGAGGCAGCAAATCAATGATCATAAGCAAGGGCTCCACACTGCAGTGATCAAAACACGAGGAAATAAAGAGGGGAGAATCATTATAGCTTAAAAGGGATTTAAGAGATCTACCAGCCAGAAGCAATGTACAGACCTGGTCTCCTGATGTGAACCAGCCACCCACAAAAATACAGTTAGCAGACAGCGGTGGGAAGATGTGATATTAGAGGATATTATAGAATCATTAACTTCGTGTAGGTGTGAGAATGATAATTAAATGAAAATGTGGATATTTAAGGGCGAGTTCTTTTCACTTAGAGATACATTCTGAAGAATTTATGGATGAAATGACCTAATGATATGATTTACAGCAGGATAATCCAGCAGGGGCTGGGGGGTAGGCAGGTGGGGGGGGCGGGGATGGTGCTGAATCAAGGTCATCTGTAGGAAGCTGCCTTTAAAAAGAAAAGAGGAAGAATGAAGGGGAGGAAATCGGAGGGGGAGACGAACCATGAGAGACGATGGACTCTGAAAAACAAACTGAGGGTTCTAGAGGGGAGGGGGGTGGGGGGATGGGTTAGCCCGGTGATGGGTATTAAAGAGGGCACGTTCTGCGTGGAGCACCGGGTGTTATGCACAAACAATGAATCATGGAACACTACATCCAAAACTAATGATGTAATGTAGGGTGATTAACATAACAATAAAAAATTTAAAAAAAAAGATTAACCTTCACATCCACGTTCGAAAAAAAAAGAAAAAGAAAAAGAAAAGAAACACAGAGAAAGTTGTATCTTTCCCAAAAGACATACTTCACATGATTGCAGTAAATGTGCTGTGTCTGGAACTGAGCCAGCCTGGCAGCGCTCAGGGGAATGTGGCGGGACCTGCCTGTTGGCCCACTGGGCGGTGGTGACACCTGCTGATCATTATACTATTATTATCCTCTTTACTTTTGTGTGTATCGGGGGAGGGGTGGGAATGAGGGTTTGGACTACATGGTGGGGTTCAAACCCCGCCTCTGACATTTCTTTGACCTTGGCCAGTCACGTCGCCGATGTGTGCCTCAGTCTCCCCATCCGTCAAACAGGGGATGATAACGTCGGCCTGATGGGGGCGGTTGTTGCGAGCCACACGAGCTGACACTCAGAACAGAGCCCAGCACGTCACCCGTCAAAAAGAAATGTTAGCTCTGATTACTGCTATTAGGAAATATTTGACTGTTCACAAGGCATTTTTTACTTTTCATTTGTCCGAGCAGATCTGGATCCCCGCCTCCCCGGGTTGGGGAGGACACAGGACACCTGAGATTTTTTTTAAACAGATTGAGATGTAATTCATATACCGTGCAGTCCATCCATTTAAAGTGTACAGTTTCATGGATTTTAGTGTATTCATGGAGTTATGTATCCATCACCACAATCGATTTTAGGATATTACCCAAATCAGGGCACTGCTCCAAGGAAGGTAGGGTGGTGACTCTGAGCCCTCTTATGACTTCTCTTATGGTGGATGGGCTGGGCTGTGAGGACCACCACCTCCAGGAGCTTCTGGGGGGCGCGGCGGGGGGGAGGCTTGCTGACCAGCAGGACCTGCGGTGTTCCTTGGGAACACTAGGCTTGTCGACACATTGCACGTACTACAATCATGTGAGGTATATCTTCAGAGAAAAGTGCCCACAGACCTCAGTGTGGCTTTCTCTAGATCGATGATAACCTGCCACAATTTAATGTCCTCCCTTTTTCTCAAGGCAGAGGGAGAGAGAACCACCACCTACGGGGTGGGTGTTAAAGCTGCCACGAGGTCCATTGAGGGGCACCAGCTCCTGGAAGAGAGGGAGCAGTGAAGGAGGATTCGGAACAGCTCTGCAGTGTCTGGCTCGGGAGCTGGGGGAGACATTTCCCCTACGGGGTAAGTGAAAGGAGGGGTAGGAAAGGGGCACGAGAATCCGTAACTCCTCCCATTACAAATCTGTCCTGAGGCTCTGCCAAGAATGGGCAAACCTCTGGGATGACTCTGAGCTGGGTTCAAATCCTGACTCCTGCCTTCTGCACCATGTGGCCTTGGCGAATGAATCCTCCTGTCTGCCTGGGTCTCTGATCCATAAAACGCACCGGCTGTGAGGGTCTGAGGGGCTGAGGCCTGGCACGCCATAGGAGGTCCACGCGTGTGGCCATCACCATGAACATGAGTTCCCCGCTCCGGCTCAGGCCCTGGGGGAATCCCACTCTAGGGGAGGACCTGTAACAGGGGGAAAGGGGCAGTCTCTGGAAAGACCCTGGGTAGGGCTGCAACAGGGCACTACGGGTGAGGGGGTTTCCAGGCTGAAGGGGAAGAGAGATTCTGGTGGCTTAAGGGAGTGAAAGCCCCCCACCAACCTCCAGGGTCACGGTCACAACAGCCACCATCCTCCCCATTCCCTGGCCTCTTTGCTCCCACCTCCAGACTTGGCCCTGGCGGATCCCCTGCCTGGAATGCTCTTCTCATCCACCTTCAGGCTTCAGTGCTATGTCCTCAAGGGCTGTCACACCCCGACCCTTCCACGCAGCCTCCAGCCCACCCTCCCCTTTAGTCCCCATCACATCACTTCTTAGGGCATTGAGGCCTCTCTGAAATTTATCACGCAACGACTTTATTGGCTTCCATATTCCCTGCCGCCTCCTCCAGAATGTTAGCTCTTCCTGTTGGCGACCTGTTCCCAGGACTTGGCATGGGTCTCCTGAACAGCTGAAGGGAACTTCTAGGGTGGGGCTGGGCTGAGCAAGGGCAGGGGCTTCCTGAGAGGAGTCCCAGGTCCCCAAGGAAGCCCGGGGACAGCAGTGGGCTCTCAGCCAGAAGGCAGGCGAGGTTCCCTGCCCGGAGAGGGTCGCCCAGCAGCGCCCAGGCAGGGCAGGGCTCAAGTCTCCTCCCAAGGGTGCCTGTTTCTGGGAGGGAGAAGGGTATTGGCTCCTGGAATGTGTTTTCCGGGGGGGGGGGGGAGACATGGTCAGCACCCGTTGTGTCCCCAGGCCCGTGGCTCTGGTCCCGAGACTCTTGTTTGGTTGGGGACTGGTGGGCAGCCAGGCACCTGAGGCTTGTCAGACCTTGTTCCAGGCCTGGCCCTGGGTCCTCCTGCTCCTCTCTGCAAAGCCAGTCCCCACCTGGCCCTGGGGGACGGGAGGAGGCGGCGCTAGCTCTTGGTGAAAACTCCTCCAAATACATCTCTTCATCCCTGCCTCAGTCCAAGTGACTCAGGGGCTGTAGGAGCCTCCTCCCTGTTGGCCCAGCCCCTCAGATCTGTTTTCCATAAGGGCAGACCAACATGGTATGCTTTTTAACATCTGACTGGGGTCCCATCTTCCCCGGGGACGGCAAATCCTTTAGTGCCCTCGCATTTCTCTGAGGGTACAGTTCAGCCACCCTCTCTCGCCTCTGCCCCCAACCTCCCACCCCGATCTCTGTGTGTCTGTGGCGTTTCCCACATGTCCCCCTCTGTGTCTTCCATGACCACTGGGCCTTTGCACCTGTCATTCCTTTCGCCTGGTTGGTTGTTCTTTCTCAGCTTTCAGATTAGGCTTAAACATCCAGGGGACCTTCTCAGACCCCTGGCCGGGTGGCATCCCCTCCATTACACACTCTCACGGCACCGTATTTTCCTTCAGGGGCTGTATGGGGTAATTAAAGAAGTATATGTTTAACGTCTGCCTCCCCAGAGACCGCAAGTGCCCCGGGGGTGGGCACCCTCTCTTCTCTTCCCTGCTTCTCCCAGGACCGCACCTGGTATCTCCAAGTTTGGGGGCCAGAGAGACATGTTCACACATACATGCAAGCACTACCTGAGAATCCACTCTTATGGGGCCTGCAGAGCAGGAGCTCAGGGAGGGCTTCCCGGGCAGAGTCTTAGACCATGGGTGGGGGGCCTGAAAGGCTGGGGAGGGGGCCCGCAGGCTGTGGGAGCAGCCCATGTGCAAAGACCAGACCGGGGAAGACAGGAGTGGCTGTGGCTACGCACACTGCAATGCGGGGAGGGAGGAAGGGGTCAGAGGGACCAAGGACAGGTGGAAAGGCAGAGGCCCTAGGAGACTCGGAGCCAAGAGCCACCTTCGTGCCTCAGCCGCTCAGTTCGCTCTGGCCTCCCAGCCCGGCAGTTCAGGACCTGCTGGAGACGTGCTTGCCAGCCCCAACCTCTTCCCTCGGGGGCCAGAGCGGCAGGGACAGGGCCTGGCAGGGTCCCAGCGCAGGGCAGGCGGGGGTTCCTCAGTGCGTCAGGAATCAGGGAGCCCTGAGGGCTACCAGCTCTACTCAGAAATGATTCTCAGTTTCTTGCACGCCCCTGTTGACCAGAGTTCTTCCCAAGGGCTCAGGCTGCCCCTGGACCAAGCCTATGCTACATACAGATGGAGAAACTGGGGCGCAGAGAGGTGTGGGTGTCAGAGCTGGGATGAGGCACAGTCAGGCCTGAACCCACAGCCTGTGTGGCTTAGAGCCCAGAACAACGTTCCCTGAAGAGCTCGTTCCACAGGAGCAGTCTGGTTCTGGGCAAAGCCCCACCCTGGGTCACACAGGGCCTGTCGGGGCTCAAGATGCTCACAACAGTATCAGCTACCCATGTAAGCTACACCCTCGCTGTACCTCAGAGGCAGGTACTGTGGTCATCCCGTCAGCCCATTCTAGAATTACAGGGAGCCCCTGACAGGGCAGGCACGCTGCCTGGGATCCCAGCATTGGCAGAGGCCCCGAGGGTGTCCTGACAGAGCCTGCTGGCTCAGAACGACCACCCCTACCCCCAAACAGGAAAGAGTAGCTGGCCCAGGGCCCAGAAGGTTCTGGAGCTTAGAAGGTGGGCTGTGGTATAGGAATGTGCCCTCTACCCATCTCTCATTTCACATGTGAAGGCCGGTAGGCCAGTTCCAGGTTGATTCCTGGCACCACTTTCCCTTCTAGAAGCTTCTTCCTGCCTCGAGTGAGATCCAAGGGGGTCAGAGTCCTGCCTGGACCCTTGGGCTCTGGTACCGTGTCCACAGCACAGCCCCAGAACCAGCCCCAGTCTCAGTTCCTGTGGGAATGACAGGGAACCACTGGGAGCCAGCCCAGTTCTCAGCTCCTCCTGATGATATTATATTCTTGCTCATATATTGCTCTATTATAATACTACTCTATATTAATGAAATATGATAACAGTATACATTTGTATTTTATTATTCTGTTAATCTCGACACGGAAGTCTCGCAGACCCTATCATCTGGCAGTTCTATGATCCAGGAATTGACATTTCCTTGAAAGTTAGTGGTTTTTTATTTTCTACCTTCTTAAAAAAGCAGCTCATGAACTTGAATTTTTTGGGGGGAAAAGCACCCACTTGTGGGATTGTGGGGGCGACTGGATGAGGTGACCGGAGCTCGGGGCGGTCAGTGCTCAACAAATGCCAGGTTCTGTGATTCTAGCTCAGCAGCACCATGCTTTTATATGTTTCAAATTATTCTTTAAAATCAAGAAATCAAAAAGAATAAGGCATATCTATCTATGCAAGATGATGGGAAGCGAGTTTTGAGATCTATTTTCAAATGAGAAAAGCAAAGAACAGCATGTATGGAATATTACCATCTGTAGTTTTAAAAATGGGGATCTCTCATTCATACAACTCAATAGCAAAAAAAAAAACATGTGATTTAAAAATGGGCAGAGGATCTGAACAGACATTTTTCCAAAGAAGACATACAGATGGCCAAGTTTGTGAAAGTACTTGCCAAGTATGCACACAAGTACAAGGTACATGAAAAGGTGCTCAATATCACGAATCACCAAGGAAATGCAAATCAAAACCACGATGAGGGATCACCTCACACCTGCAGAATGGCTACTCCAAAAAAGACAGGATACAGGTGTTGGCGAGGATGTGGAGAACAGGAACCCTCCTGCACTGTTGGGAATGTAAATTGGTTCAGCCACTGTGGAAAACAGTATGGAGGTTTCTCAAAAAAATTGAAATAGAACTACCACATGATCCAACAATTCCACCTCTGGGTACAGATCCAAAGGAAATGAAATCACTATCTCAAAAAGATATGGATTCATTGCAGCACTATTTCCAACAGCCAAGACATGGAAACAACCTAAGTGTCCATCGATGGATGAATGGATAAAGAAGTTGCGGTGTATACGTATACAGTGGAATACGATTCAGCCATAAAGCAAAGAAAGAAATCCTGCCATCTGCAACCACATGGATGGAACTCTGAGGGCATTATGCTAAGTGAAATAAGACAGAGAAAGACAAATGCTGTATGACCTCACTTACACGCGGAATCTAAAAACACTAAATCATAGAAACAAAGAACAGACTGGGGGTTGCCACAAACAAAGAACAGCTAGGGGGAGGGGTGGGGCAGGGGGTGAGATGGGTGAAGGTGGTCAACAGGTACAAATTTCCAGTTATAAGATAAGTAAGTCCTGGGGATGTCATATAAAGCATGGTGACTACAGTTAATAATACTGTCTTGTATATTTGAGAGTTGCTAAGAGAATAGATCTTAAAAGCTCTCATCACAAGAAAAGCAAATCTGTAACTGTGTGTGTGGTGACTGATGTTAGGGAATCTTATTGCGTTGATCATTTTGCAATACATGCAAATATCAAATTAGTATGTTGTATATCTGAAATTAATATGTTATATGTCAGGGTGCCTGTCTGGCTCAGTCGGTGGAGCATGCAACTCTTGGATCTTGGGGTTGTGGCTTCAAGTTCCATGCTGGGTGTGGAAATTACTTAAAAATAAAATCCTGGGGCACCTAGGTGGCTCAGTCACTTAAGTGTCTGCCTTCAGCTCAGGTCATGATCCCAGGGTCCTGGGATCGAGCCCCACATCAGGCTCCCTGCTCAGTGGGGAGCCTGCTTCTCCCTCTCCCTCTGCCCGTCTGCCTACTTGTGATCTCTCTCTCTCTCTGTCAAATAAATAAATAAAATATTTAAAAAAAAAAAAAGGTAAAATGAGGCAGTTAAGATGGGCCCGAATCTGCCTGCTATCCTTGTAAGAAGAGATTAGGAAAGAGGGAGAGAAACCCGCCCCGCCAGCACCTCGAGCTCGGATTTACTGTCTACAGAGCCGTGAGAACAGACATTTCTGTGGTCTGAACCCCCAGCCTGTGGGATTTTGTTGCGGCGGCCCGAGCAGACTAGTTCAGTGCAAAAAAAAAAACCAACGTAAGTTATCTCAATAATTTTTATACTGCTTCCATACCCTGGATTTGGATATATGAAGCTACAGAAAATACATTATTAAAATTAATTTCACCTGTTTCTACGTTTTTTGAATGTGGCTCCTTAAAAATCTCAAATTTCATGTGTGGTTCTCATTCGGGGCTCATATCATATTTCTAGTGGACATCACACCTAGCACAGTGTCTGGCACATAGTAGGTGTTCAACAAACACCTGTTGAATAAAGAAATTCAATAGTTGTCTTTAGGAAGTGACTGGAGGACAGAAGGGAGGGAGCCTGGCTTGTCCCTTTGATTTTACCATGAACAAGTATCTTCTTTGGAAAAAAAAAAAAAAAGATCTAAAATAAAAAAGAATAAAATATACCCCTTGTCAAAACAAGATTAATATTTATACACTTAAAAGATGCCTCTAGGGACACCTGGGTGGCTCAGTTGGCTAAGTGTCCGACTGTTGATTTCGGCTCAGGTCATGATCTCAGGGTTGTGAGATTGAGATCTGCATTGGGTTCTGCACTCAGTGTTGAGTCTGCTTAGGATTCTCTCTCCCTCTCTCTCTCCCTCTGCCCCTCCCCCTGCACTTGATCACTCTCTAAATAAATACAATAAAATAAATAAAATCTTTAAAAAAAGATGCCTCTCACAGGTATGGGCGTAATAGTTAGGCACCAGGTGCTCTCAGACGGATGGATTGCTGGAGATCTGGGACTCAGATGGCAGGGGAGATCCCTCTCCACACCCAGGTTCAGGCAGGGAAGCAGGCCCCAGAGTCCATGCACGAGCCCCTTCCCGAGGATGAACAAAACACACGTGGGGCCCCAGTCCAGCCCTACGTACCCCCACTCATACTCCAATCCTCCTGCCTGCTTCTGGTGTTTGTCCATCTGTAAAATGGGCACATTGGGCTCACACCATTTTTTAAAAAAACTTCTTATGGAAAATTTCAAATATATACAAAGTCACAGATGATAATAAAGAGAGCCTCCACACACCATCCTTCCCCTCCACACAACCATCAACTCATGGCCAATCATTTTAACATATACCCCCTCTCCACTTGATTGTTTTATTTATTTATTTTTAAAGGGGCTGGTCCCGGATAAATCCCTTTAAATACCCACAGTGGTATCAACCACCTGGGTTTACTGGGGGTGTCACTAACACGACAGGCTCTGCACTTGTATCTTCTTGTCTCAACTTCCCAAAGGCCCTGCCAGGTAGGGGCTATGACTCATTACCCCCATCTCACAGATGAGGAGACTGAGGCTCACACAGAAGGGACTTGCCCAAGGTCACCCAATATGGGGATTTTAAAATAGACCTACAAATTCCTTGACATCCCTTCCTTCAAAAAGTGGAACCGCCCCCCTGAGCATGGGCTGGCCTTAGTGACCCACTTCCAGGGAAGAGAATACAGTGGGAATGAGGGACGGTGACTTGTGTGACGAGCTCATACAAGGCGTCCTTCTTGCTCCCCATCTGGAATCACTCAGGCTGGGGGAAGCCGGCTGCCATGTTGTGAGGACGCTCAAGAGCAGAGGCCTCCCTCCCACAGCCAGGTGAGTGAGGCACATGGAAATGGGTCCTCCAGCCTGTCAGGCCTTCCTGTGACCACAGCCCTGGCTGGCATCTTGTCTGCAACCTCATGAGAGACTCTGAGCCAGAACCAACCAGTGGAGCCCCTCCTGAATGCCGGACCCACAGAAGCTATGAGGAAAAATGTCATCTGCTGAGGGTTGGGGTGGTTTGTTATGCAGCAAGAAACTAATACATGCCATAAGACAAAAATGAGTCTGCATGATCCCAGCAGCTCCATGCTTACCCCTGCCCCTCAGGCAGGGCCTTCCAATGGGCAGGTGTGGGGGATGTGAACTTTGTACGGTTTAAGGGATGGGTGTGCATGAGCCCCTACCCCACCCAGGGGCAGACCTGGGAGCCCTCTGCCCCCAGCCCGTGCCCCATCCTGGCTGAGGACTGACCCCCCAGGAGGTCTCCTAGCAGGACCCCGCGTTTCCTGGGGTGCTGGACCATAAGTGCTGTGGATACAGGGACACAACTGTCGGTCACCACGGAAGCTTGCAGGGCACACAGTAGGTGTTCAATAAACAGTTATTCCATGCCTCATCATCCCGAACAAGCTTCTAGGGGGGGACGTATTGGCTGATTAGAAGTCCTTTTTTGCAGGCAGTACACCGGGGGTCTGTCTCCTGTAGGAGACATGCCAGCCTTATACCCTCAGCCGGGCTGGGACACAACCCCCGGAGGCGTGAATATAATAATAGTAACTCTAGTGAACGAGCTCAGCTGCGGTCTACTCATGCCTCCTGTGCGGATTATTTCTACATCTTTCAGCAAGGAAGAGCTAGTTACTCCCATCTTACAAATAAGGAAATATAGGCTCAGAAGAGGTAACTGGGAGGTGACAAAGCTGGGCTCAAGGGCAGCTCAGGGCCCTTTGTCTGCCGGCGGACCCCAGGCCAGCAGCACATGCTGGAGTCTGTGTCCCCTCTTGCGGGAAGCCCCCAGCCCTCGGATCTAGAGAAGAGAGCTGTGTGCGCTTGGGCTCAGCTGTGGAGAAAAACGCCTGAGAGCTGGGCCTTGGGAGTAATTCCTGCCTGAACCCAAGGCAACACAGGCCCAGGAGGGCAGCTGTGGGTAACGGATGACACCGGGGGGAACATTACGGCCAGTGATTCATCTCTGTGGCTTCTGACGGCCCTAGAGGAAGAGGATGGATGGACTTTGCTACCAGCCTCTCGCCACCTTCAGAGTCAAAGGCAGGGGCTCCAGGGGAATCGAGGGGCAGGGAGGGGAGGATCAACTGCACCGCCCACCCCTCCTCCATTTCAACCTTCAGACACTTCCTCCTGGAGAGACAGCCATTCCACTCCCCAGGGACTGGATCCTGGAGGCTGTTAGGAAGGGAAGGAGATGGCTTTGATGTGTGGTGGTGATGCCAGGGTTCAAGTCCTCTGCCGCATGCTAGGTGTGTGCCCTTGGAGGATTTACTCACTCCTATTGAGACTCCGTTTCCTCATCTGTAAAGGGTGGGGGGAAACATCTATTTCATGGAGTTGCCAGGGGTTCCATGAGTTAATAACACATATAAAGTGCTTGCCAAGTTACCTGGCACATAGCAGGTGCTCGATAAATGCTAGTCGGTGTTCTTATGCTATGTACCAAGCAATGTGGGGAGCATTCTGTACACTTTAACTCTTGGAATCTCCAAACCAGCCAAGGGCAGTATCCACTGGAATTCTTATTTTACAGATGAGGAAATGGAGGCTCACAGACCTGAAGCATAAGATCTCACAGGCAATCCATAAGAGAAGCAGAATTTGAACTCAAAACCCAGTGAGCAATTTCTAGTATACTCAAGAGTGCCAGTCTAATGTCCTGCCCACTGTCCCCCAAATACACCTGTCACCCTACAAAAGCCCCTAAGGTTATACGACCAATCCCTACCTCATACCATGTATACAAAAATCAACTCTGGATTAAAGGCTTAAATGTCAAAAACAAACAAAAACCACTTAAAAATCTTTCGTAGAAATTATAGGTAAATATCCTTTAGAACTTGATGTTGATTATAGATTAGGAACTCAAATATCTAAAAGCTTCAGAACCTTAGTAGAAAGTATAGGTGAATCTAGTTTAGACCTTAGGTTGAGAAAGATGTTCAGCATCATTAGTGATCAAGGAAATGCAAATCAAGGTCTCAACTGGAAACAGCTTTACACTCAATTGGCAAACATTTTCAAATCTAATAATACCTAGTGTCAGTGGGAGTGTAAATAGTACAACCACTTTATTTTATTTTTTTAAAGATTTTATTTATTTATTTGACAGAGAGAGACACAGCGAGAGAGGGAACACAAGCAGGGGGAGTGGGAGAGGGAGAAGCAGGCTTCCCGCGGAGCAGGGAGCCCGATGCGGGGCTCGATCCCAGGACCCTGGAATCATGACCCGACCTGAAGGCAGATGCTTAAAGACTGAGCCACCCAGGCGCCCCAGTACAACCACTTTAGAAAGCTGTTTGCTACTGCCTCCTAAAGTTGAACACTCACATATTCTGAGTCCTGGTGATTCCATTTCTAGGTAAACACCCCAGAGGAAATCCTGCATGTGTGTACCAAGAGCTATTCACAAGAACATCCAAACAGCACTTCCAGATGCCTGGACACCACCCAAAAGGCCATCCACAGGAGAGCAGCTGTATGCTGACCCAGTGGAATATGACAGGACAGTTAAAACAAGTGAACTAGTATGGGTCAATCTTAGTTATGTACTACTACATGAAGAAATTAAGCCCCAGAAGACTCATACACCTTGATACACTTTTTTGGTTGTCTGAATGCCCTTGTTATGGATGGACTTGTGTGTCCTCCCCGCCCCCCGCCGCCAAATATATTAAAGTCCTAATTCTTGGAAACTACAAATCTGACCTTATTTCGAAAAAGAGTCTTTGCAGATGTGATTAATTAAGTTTAGATGAAGCCTTACTGAGTTAGAATGGGACTAGCCCATATATGGTTGACTAGTTTTTTTGACAAGGGCGACAAGAACAGCCAGTAGTGGAAAAAAAAAAGTGTCTTCAATAAATGTTACTGGGGGGCAACTGGGTGTCTCAGTCGGTTGAGTGTCTGACGCTTGATTTCAGCTCGGGTTATGATCTCAGTGTCCTGGGATCGAGTCCCGCATAGTGAGCCCTGCATCAGTGGGCTCCGCTGGCTCACTTGTGCTATCCCTCTCTCTTTCTCTCTCTAAAATAAATAAATAAATCTTAAATAAATGGTATTCGGTAAACTGGGTGTCTGATGCAAAAGAATGAAACCAGACCCCTGTCTTACACCACTCGCAAAAATCAACTCAAAATGGATCAAAGACTTAAACACAAGATCTAAAACCATAAAACTTCTAGAAGAAAACATAGGAGCAAATCTCCTTGACATTAGTCTTGGCAATGATTTCTTGTATGAGATACCAAAAGCACAGGCAACAAAAGCTAAAATAAACAAGGGGGACTATATCAAACTAAAGAGCTTATACACAGCAAAGGAAACAATAAAGTGGAAAAGCAATCTACAGAATGGGATCCCAAATATATAAAGGACTCATACAACCCAACAGCAAACAAAAGCAAACAATCCAATTAAAAAACGGGCTAAGGACCTGAACAGACATTTTTCCAAAGCAGATAATACAAATGGCCAACAGGTAGACGAAAAGGTGCCCAACATCACTCATCATCAGGGAAATGCAAATCAAAACCACAGTGTGATACCACGTCACATCTGTTAGGATGGCTGTCTTCAAAGACAAGAGATAACAAAGGGTCAGTGAAGATGTAGAGAAAAGACGCTTTGGTGCACCGCTGGCGGGAAAGTAAATTGGTTCAGCCAGTACGGAAAACAGTATGGAGGGTCCCCAAAAAATAAAAAATAGAACTCCCGTAGGATCCAGCAATCCCACTTCTGGGTATAGATCTGAAGGAAATGAAATCACTATCTTGAAGTGATATCTGGGTCCCTACATCACTGCAGCATTATTTATAATAGCCAAGACATGGAGACAACTTCAGTGTCCTTCAGTGGATGAGTGGATAGAGAAAATGTGGTACACACGCACACACACACATGCTGGAATATTATACAGCCATACAGAAGAAGGAAATCCTGCCATTTGCAACATGGATGAAGGTGGAGCGCATTATGCTAAGTGGAATAGACCAGACAGAAAAAGACAAATACTCTATGGCATCACTTATATGTGGAATTAAAACAAAAGAGCGAGTTGCATAGAAACAGAGAATAGAATGGTGGTTGCCAGAAGCTGGGGGGAGGGGCAGATGGGGAGATGGAGGTCAAAGGGTACAATCTTTCAGTTAAAAGATGGAAGTCCTGAGGATCTAATGCACAACATGAGAGGACAGTTTCCAACTCAGTACCATATGCGTGCACATCGCTGAGGGGAGATCTTAGGCATTCTTACCACACAATCATTCCATAATGTGTATCAAATCATCACATTGTACCCCTTAAATATATACAATTATATTTGTCAATGATTCCACCATAATGTTGGGGGGCGGGGCGCGAGAACTCATGTGACAGCAGTGGCAGAGACTGGAGTGACGCATCCACAAGCCAAGGGTTGCCAAGGATGGCCGCCAGCCACCAGCAGCCAGGAGTGGCAGGGAACAGATCCTTCCCTGGAGCCTTGGGAGGGAACACAGCTCCACCAACACCTTGAATGCGGACCTCTGGCCTCCAGGGCTGGAAGAGAAGACACTTCTCTTGTGTTAAAGCCACCCAGTTGGTGGCCATTTATCCCAGCAGCCCCGGGAAACGAATATACTCTTTCTGCTCAGGTGGCATTTCTTGTGTCACATTTTGGTAATTCTCGCAGTATTTCAAACTTTTTCATTATTTTTCTATTTGAATTGCTGCAATCTCCTGATACAACTTGAAGGGATGAGGAGTTGCTTCTCACGGACGAGCAAAGAAAGTGGTTTCTGAAGATGCCATGCAGATGTTGAAATGACAACAAAGGACTGAGAACATGACATGAACTTACTGGATAAAGCAGCGATGGGGTTTGGAGGGTTGACCCCAGTTTGGAAGGAAGTTCTACTGTGGGTGAGACGCGATCAAGGAGCATCCCATGCCACAGAGAAATCATTCAGGGAAAGAAGAATCCATCCATGTGGGAGATTTCATTGTTTTATTTTTACGAAACTGCCACAGCCACCCTCATCTTTGGCAGCCACCATCCCGATCAGTCAGCTGCGTGATCAGTCAACATCGAGGCAAGACCCTCCACCAGCAAAAGGATTATGACTCACTGAAAGCTCAGAAGCCAGCTAGCGTTTTTTAGCAATATTTCTTTTTAATTAAGGCATGTGCATTGTTTTATAGACATAATGTTATTGCACACCTAATAGACTTCAGTATAGTGTGGACATAACTCTGACATGCACTGGGAAACAACAAAAATTCATCCGACTTGCTTTATTGCGATATTTGCTTTACTACGTTGGTCTGGAACAAAACCAACCATATCTCCAAGGTGTGCCTGAATACTTGTAGGATGTAGGTATGATAAAACTGCCCAAACAGGAAGGCAGGGAGTCATGAAGACAGGATTCAAGGCAGGGATGGGATGGGGGTCCCTCGGGGTTAGATGTTGGCCATTGTTAGGGTCCTAGCTTTTGATCGATGGGCTACGGGGTGTGTATTACATGACTAGAGTTATTTTAATCATGGACATTTTTAATAAGAGCAGGTCATGCAAGGACCAAAGAGAATACACCATGATCCGGATCATGATGTGCCCATAATTCTGTGTACCTGAAGTTCACGACCTGAGTTCTGCCTGTCTGGCTCATGGCTATCTCCCCAGCGCCCAGCCCAGGGCTCGGCACATAGTAGGTGCCCAATAAAGATTGGATAGATGAATGATTTAGTGAATGGGTGATTAACGGGCTCCAGCGGTCAAGTGTGGGGGCGGGCAGGGTGAATACCACAGATGGAAACATAGGGCAGCCCAGGGGTGGTGTAGGGGTGTGGGGAGCACCTCAGGTGAGGCATGCTGATCCCCACAATGACACCACAGACCTCAGGAATGAGGACCAGAGCTGACCCAGGCCCTACACAACCCATGACCACCCAGATAAGAGTTTTCTTGTGGATACAGGAGCTTAGGGGATATCTCGGTCTCCCAGCCAGGGCTCTGCTGGGCCCTGCAGTCAGGGGATGGTGGGGTGCCTGAGCTGTGAATGGTTCAGCTCCAAGAGGTTCCCCACATCATCCAACCGTATGCCACCGTCCCCAATGCTTCCATGTCCCCATGCCCCCTCCAGTCACTCCCACTATATGCCGCTTCAAGGTGACTCACTTTTTCCCTCCTAAATAGATTGATTTAAAAAGGAATGACTATGTCACTACCATAAATGGAAAAGCGACACCTGTACCACAAATAGAAGGAGACTGTAAACATAAACAGGCAGAAAACAAGAGGCTGTGAAATTCTAGCTCAAGGGTATAGACGAGCGAGATTCGGAGCCCAAGGCCCGCTCTCTCCTGGCTAGCAGTGGCTGAGGCGGCGCCGGAGGGATGTTAATGCTGCCTAACAGTAAGTGAAGCTCTCTCCCCTTGAAGAAGAATTGCTGTGTGATTCAGAGCTAGGGGCTGCCTTCTCTGTGACCCACCCTAACCTCAGCCTGCAGGACTCGCCAGTGGGTCGCCCCTCACCCTTTGGGAAACTGCCCCCTGGCCAAGCAGTTTTCATTTTGTTTTTAGGCCTGGAACCCTTACGGGGAAGCCTCATGAGCAGAGGCCTGCTCGGCCTGAGAGCTGTAGCTAGGCGGGGAGGCCCAGCTGGAGGAGTCTCCCTAGCTCTACTCCCCAGCAAGCCCCTCCCTTGTTCCGGCCCCTCCAGCACCCCAGGGAAGCAGGCAAAGGGCCAGACTGCCAGGGGGCAGGCCCAGCTGGGCCCTGGCAAGCCCCAGGGAGCCAGGGTGAACTCATCCCTCGCCCTTAATTATCTTCCTGGCTAATGAACATCTGAAAAGCTCCATGCCATCAGCAGGGAGGACCCCTGGGATGCTCGGGGCTGGGAGGTTCTAAGGGCCAGATGTCACCTCGGAGGGAGGTGGTAGGGGCCCTGAGAGAGGAAATGGGCTTGGGGAGGGGAGCTATACTTCCTGCTTCTTCTCTGTAGGGGAGACAGCTGGGGCCAGGCACGCAGAGCTGAAGTTAAGTGTAGGACTCTACAGCCTACCATATGGGGATGAAACCGGGCTCAGAGCTCACCACTTTCGGTGACCTCTAGTGAGTGCCTTAGCCCCTCACTGCTCCAAGTGTGGTTCACAAACCATCAGCATCACCTGGGAGCTTGTGAGGAATGCAGAATCTCAGGCCCAGACCTACTGAGCCAGAACCTGCATTTCAACAAGACCTCCAGGGGATTTCTGTGCCTCAGTTTCCCCATCTGTAAAACAGGATTAAAATGTGCTTATGCATATGGGGTGCTTGCTGTTTGCTGCTATTATCATAACATCACTCTTGTTGTTATTGAAACAACTCACTCTGGGCAAGATAAAGTCTGGTCCCAGGTCGCCTACTCCTAGCCCCCCACCTCTCAGCATCCCACAGGTGGGTTTCATGGGACTAGAAACCCGTGGTCCCAGAGGCGCAGTGAGTTGCCCAAATTCCACATGGGGAAGCCCAAGTTCACCCCACACCTGACTGACCCTGTTAATAGTGAACGGGTAGGATTGCGTCCTCTGCAGCAGGCACTGGAGGGACTCCCAACCACCCCCTGATGGCGACCTTACTCCTGCCCCCATCTTCAGATGATACTCAAGGACAGAGAAGTTATGCTGCTTTTCCACAGCTACCCAGCAAAAAAGGCTGGATTCGAGCCCCAGCGGGCTCTCAACTTCTATGTCACACGGCATTCCCCTCACCATTTTGCCCCAGAGTCTCCCCCCGCCACCCCTCACAGTGTCCTTGCCTCTCTGGTCATCTGCCAGTCCTGGCTCTGGGGTTCTGAGCCTGCCCCCCCCACATCCTCACCACTAATGACATCTCTGCCAACTTAACGCTGGGACTGCAGAGAGCTCTGGAACTGGCTCCGTGGGAAAAACCTGCTTCCCCTTGCTCTGGGCTCCTAGGTGGGGCTGACCGGAGGGGAGCCTTTGAAGGCAGCACTGGGCAGAGCCAGGAGCTGGAGCTGTTCTGAGATGCTTGATCTCGCCTCAAGAATAGCTGACCTGGAGCCAGGCTTCACTCTGTTTCTCTGTCCCCCACTCCTGCTTAACCTCCAGCTCACCATTGGTGCCTGGCCCCCCTTGGCTAGGGTGGAGGCTGGGCCAGGCCTGGAGGTCTACAGTGTGATCATTCACTCACTCACTCGCCACCCCTGGATTCAGGATCTACTGTGTGTCAGGTATTGTTCTGCAGATGTGGCAATGCACAGAACAGAGCAAGGCCTGGCGGGAGAGACGCACCAAAAGTTAATCACACACCCTCACAATGCACGGGGAGGGAGACTAATGACAGGGACTGCTCTTGGGTGGGTATCTGGAAGATGAAGGGCAAGAATGTTGCAGAAGAACGACAGCGCTGGCCAAGGTCAGGTGGCTGGGCGGGGGTGGGGGAAGGAACAGCTTGGTGCCTGTGAGGAAGGAGAGAGGCCGGCCATGCTGGCGTGGGTAGAGTAAGCAGGGCCTGACCACCAGGCCTCGTGAGCTGGGCCCTCCATCTGCTCCCAGAGGCTTTGCTTGAGGCTTGGAAAGACATTTACAGCAGACAAAGGCTCCAGCTCCCGGGATGAGGGGCTCTACCTGCACCCCTCCTGCCTTCCAAGCTGTGGGGGTCCTGAGGACTCGGGCCACAGACGCCTTGAAGGACCTACTCTCACCCCTCCTGTAGGCCCCAACTGGCCACAAGGGGGCGCTCATCTCGCTGGACTGCCTTCTTGGGTGCACAAGTGGGGATTAGCGCACTAACAGGCACCTCGGTGTGTCCAGGCAGACAAGGCCTGGCCTGGAATTCTGCCTCCATCACGAGGAGACTGTGCTACTTCACTCTGGAGCCTTGGGTTCCTCATCTGTAAAATGGGTCGGGTGGATAAAATATGTTAAGCCAAGAGTACAGGGCGTGTCACGTGGTGGGGGCCTAATCACGGGGTTATTACGTTAAAGAGCCATGATCACAAGCGGCCAAAGAGCTGCAAATTCCCCGCAGCTCAGCCCGCACCTGAAGGAGAGCTCCGTGGGGGCAGGGTCCTTGTTGGTCTTGTTGGCGACTGTTCTCTCGGCCACCGGCGAACCAGGCACCCGGTGGGTGTTCCGCAGGGTGGAGTGAACCGAAGCGCAAATGATGAATGAATGAATGAACGAACGACTGAATGACCTGCTCCTTCCCCAAACTAGGACATTCAACTGCAATGTCCCGCTCTCTCTCCAGCCCCGGCCCAGGGTGCCCCGGCACCCTGTTCCCAGACAACACTCTTACCTGCGGTGCGCCTCAGTTGCCCTTCTCTGTGAGTGGGCGGGAATAAGGGCAACCTCGCGGGGTTGGAGGGAGGGCTGCGGCGGGCGCCCCGCACCCACCGGCGCCCAATCCGCGCGCGCCGAAGCCGAGTCCGCCCCCCGCCCCCAGGGCTGCCGGCTGCGCGCAGCCCCCGCCCCGCCGGGGCCGCCCCGGCCCTGCGCGCACGTGACCCCGCCCCGGCCCGCCCCGCCGTCCCAGCGCGGGCTTCCATTGGCCGCTTCGAGCGGGCCACACCTCTGGCCGGGGCGGAGCCGGAGATGCCCCGCCCGCCGCAGAGCGGGGCTCCTGCGTCCCGACGGTGCGCCGCGGCCGGACCGGGCTGGCTGGCGGGCGGAGCCGGGCCCGCGGGGCTGCTGCGGTACGATCGGGCCGGGCTGCGGGCGGCGCAATGGTGAGCAGAGCCGGGCGGGCCGGGCGCTCGGGCCGGGCGGGGGTTCGCGGGAGGGGAAGGGGCGGCCCCTGGTGGGCTGGGGGCGCGCGCGGGGCGGCTCAGCTGTGGGCCAGGGGGTTGGGGGGGGCGTCTCTGCGGCGGGGGAGGGGCAGCCCAGGCGGGGGCGCGGCTTCGGGAGGAGGGTCTGTTCCGGGGGACCGCGCCCGCGGGCGGGGGTTCTTTGTCCGCTGCGCTGCGGCGAGAACGGGACAAAGAAGGCGGCGGGGGGCGGCGGCCGCTTTGCGGGGAGCGGGTCTCTGCGCCCTCCCCCCCGTCCCCCAGTGCCTGCCCGCCACCGCGGCCCGCAGTTCCGCGCCCCAGGCCGGCCGCTGGCTTCCTCGGGACGCCTCGGGATATTTAAAATTAACGGAGGAGGCGGGCGTCCTAGCATCCCCCAGGGTGGCCCGGAGGGCTTCGGGGGTTAGGGGTGGGAGCGCGGGTCCTGGCGACGTCTGGCGCCCATTACGCAGGTGGGGAAACTGAGGACGGGCCGCAGCGTTTGGTGCCGAGTTTCGTCGGCGGTGACTGCGCGGCGTGGGCATAACTGGGTATCGTGGTCCCCCGTTCCTCCCCCCCCCCGCCCCAGTCGGGCCGGCTGGAGTTTCTTCTCCAGTTGTCGCCCCCCTCCAGCTGTCGCCCAGGGGGCCGAGCCCCTTCGTTCCTCTAGCCTCGCTCAGCTCCGTGGTGGAGTGGGGGAGACGGCGTCGCCTGGCAGGGTTAAATGAGACGGTGCGTCGAGCTCGCCTGGCACGGTTGCCTGCACGTTGCCCGCGCTCAGCACGCGGTAGCTGCCGGGGCGCCTGTCATCCCTGTGTCCCCAGCATCGAGCCCTTGTCACCCATCCTCCCCGGGCGGGGGCCGCACTGGGGTTTACCTGACCCCTGGGCCTGAGGCAGGAGAGTGGGGAGGTGGGGGCCAAGAATATGACATTTTTGTGTCAGGGTTGAAATCTGGGATTCAGAATCCAGGCTGCCTGGGTTTGACTCCCTGTGCAGCTACTTTGAGCTGTGTGACCTTGGGCAATTGACTTAACTTGCCACAGATTCTTTATCTGCAAAGTGGGCTTAATAACAACACTACAGTTGTTTTGAGGCTGAGCGTAGAGAGGATCTGTGTGAAGTGGAAGTGCTTAGCTTCTCCGCGTCTGGCACATAGTAATCGTTGGCAACTTTCGTTGGGCATCTGCTGTTATTACTAAAGTTGTTTGGCCAAGTGGGCTGACCCTGTGAGAATGACCAGTGGCTGATTCACAGGGTGGGGGCACCAGTCACAGGCCTGGGCCCCAGGAGACCCAGACTGACCTTGGGGCAGTCCCTGGGCTCGGTCTGCACCAGCTTCCTCTTCTGCCCCCAGGGAACCTAGGGGTTTCTAGTGCGAGCTTCCTCTTCTGGAGGTTGGGGTGTGATTGGGTTGCCGATAGGAGGCCGAGATGACACTGGCTATATGGCTGCAGACAGCCTCAGCCCCATAATGCTTTTTCCCATCTGCATCCTTGCTGTTCTTGGTCCTGGTTTTTGGAGGGCAGGAGCCTTGTGCCATGTGTCCTTGGGTCCCAGTGCCTGCTTGGATCTGGCACAGAGTAGATATTCCCCCTGCATCCTGACTCTGCCCAGTAGTGAGTGCCCTGTCCTCGGGCGGGCTTCAGCAGCCTGGTGACCCTGGACTTTAGAGCTTGTTTTTCTAGGAGCTGTGAGTGAGATCCGAGGGTCAGGCCACCCTTGGCCCGGGGAGGCAGGATTGAGGGTCCACGGAGCAGGAGGGTGGAGGATTGGTCCTGTATGTTTTGGGGGATCCAGATGGCCTCAGGTGCTAGCCTTCATCCTGACTGAGGGAATTCTCCAGGAGCTGCTACAGAGGTTGGGGGTGGGGAGGTATGTTCTGTCGCCCCCCCCCCCCGCCCCCCGCGGAGCACTCAGAGCTTCCAGGCTCTTGGCTCCGCTCTGTCCACCAGGCTGGCCCCCGTCCTCTGCACTTGGAAGACCCCTTCCTTTGATCTCCTGGGCCCCACTTCTGGGGGTACATCCAGCATCCTGGCTCTTCAGTCTTGGGCAATGCACTCAAACTCTCTGTAAAGTGGGACTGATACTGGTGAGCTGTGTTAGCCACAGGGTTGTTGGGAGGATGAAGCAAGTGTTTGGAATGGGTATTGAACTACTTTGATGATTGTTCTGAGAGGGTGCAGGTTTCCCACACACCATCCTGGGTGTCAACCCAGCCCAAGCTGTGGCATCCCTGTCCTACCCTGTGTGCTTGCCTGGATCAGGGTGAGGGGTCAGCTGACTTGCAGGAGATACCTTGGCTCGGAAGGGCATGAGGGAAGTCGGGAGAGGCAAAGCAAGTGGGTAGGGTCCAGCCTGGGCCACGGGGGTTCAGGGGGAACCAGCCGGCCACTGTCATGCTTCACATGTCCCCCGGGCTCTGATTCCCGGTGGCACCCCACCCTCCCTGCCTCCTAGCACGTGGAGACAGCTGCCCCTTCATGGGCTCAGACCTCTTGGGAATCCACCTGCCCTTGCACTCAGGCTGCCAGCTTCCTGGAGTCTATTGGGACAGGTGTGGGGACCCATGCGGAGGGTCCCGGGAGTGGCTTTGGGTTGGAGAGTGGGCTCGGGTGGGAGCCACCGACCACGATCTCCATGAGGGCAGGGGCCCCTCTAACTCATCACTGTCTCCGGGCTTGGAACACTCAGCGGGGATTTATCGAGCACCTACTGTGCACTGGTAATAGGGCTGGGGATCGAAATGGTAAAATGAAAGGCAATGGCAGGTATGGGGTGGTGGGGCGTCTGGAGCCAGGGTGGTCTGGGAAGGTACCCTCCCAGAGGCACCCACGGAGAAAGCCCTGAATGGTAAGAAGGAGCCAGTCATGGGACAGTCAGGAAAAGAACATTCCAGGAAGAAGGAACAGAAAGTTTGAGGTGGGAGGGCAGGGAGGGTGTGAAGAAATCCAGGGAGGCAGGGAGTTTTGCTTCTCTGCTGATGCCAGGAAGGGTTTGATGTGAGCAGATTTTTTAAACCATCATTTCTCAGGAAATATTCACTGAGTGAATGCAGGGACAAACAACTCACTTGAGGGGAAGGGTGGCGCCAGTAAGCACAGGCCAGGCATGCCCATGGCCTGGTCAACCGGGCTCTGTGCACTTGGGGGTGAGAGTCCTCCTGGCCTGGGGCGGGGGCAGCAGATAGGGTTTTGCGGTCACCAGTCCTCTCAAAGGGTCCCTCTGAGCTGGGGCTGCCTCTGTCTCAGTTTCCCCATCAGTCCCAGGACCATGTGGCTTCCCCCTGAACTGGTAGGTGCCTCCTAGGCTCCCTGGCAGGTTTGGCCCTTAGGGGTCCCCCCTCCTCAGGTCTTGCCGCCATTGTTTGATTTCCTGCTTCCTGCCCCCAAACACACATATACTTCCCCTTTTGAACTGATACTGCGTTGCCTTCCTGTCCAGGAGCCTGGTAGGAGGGCAGCACCCCAGCGGGTGCCGGACACAAGGGGGCCGGGGGAGGGACAAGGCAGGTGGGCGTCCTCTGTAGCAGGAAGAGGGGTTCACCTGGCATAGCCGGGGCGCTGTTGGGCGGGGGGTGTGGTGCTGGGTACCTGTCCTGTCTGGAGGCCTGAGGGGACAGGCTGAGAGGGGTGGTGGGAGCTGATGGCAGCCCTGCTGGTGGCAGAGAGGAGGCCAGGATAGCCTGTGTACTTGGCAGCCCAGCAGTGTGCAGGGCCACTCCTGGAGCACACAGCCCGATGGGGGAGGCAGGTGCCAACCAGATGGCCATGCTGTGGAAGCCAGGGTTGCACACTGAAGCAAGCGCCCTGGAGGGAGGGCAGGAGTAGGTGCAGGTGCAGGTGCAGGATGAGGAGACCCTCCTGGGCTGCGGGGCCTGGCAGGCGTCCCTTCCTGACCTGGAGTTAACCAGGGCCCGCCAGGGTTTCTCACCCTCCGCACTGCTGATATTTGGGGCCGGATCTCTGTTAGTGGGGGCTGTCCCCTGCACCGTGGGATGTTAGCACTCCCCTGGTCTCTGTCCACTCCATCCCAGGAAACCCTCCACTGCCGGTGGTGACAACAAAAATGTCTCCAGACATTGCCAGATGTCCCCTGGGAGGCACAGTGGCCCCAGCTGAGGCCCACTGAACCGGAGGAGGGGAGCAGAGCGTTGGGGCACAGAGACCTGTCTGGCTAAAGGCCTGGAGGTCAGTGTGGCTGGGGAGAAGCAGGGGGTGTGGGCGCAGCCTGTCGGGCCCCGTAGGACTTGAGGCTTTTCCTCTGGGCCACAGGGGCGTTGGCTACAGTGGACCCACACAGGTGGGCCACAGAGCCTGGTGGGAGTGACAGCCGCAGCCTGAGCCTGCAGCTGGTAACGGGGTAGACGTCAGGGGTACCACCCCCCCCTCCTGCCCAGGACGTCTATGCACATGTGGGCACGGCTGGCAGGGCCGTACTCGGGCGGAGGGCCCTGGACAGACTCCAGGGCCGTCGACTGAGCTGCCTTGGACCTTCAGGCATGCCTGGCCTTGGGTAGGCAGAGAGTCTCCTTGGTGTGGGTAAAATCACTTCTCATTATGGCTGTTATTGCTCAAGGACGGCAGGTTCCATCCTGTCTGAAGGGAAAGCCTTCCCTTCCAAAGCTCTCTCCGTGTTGACGGCCATCTCTGCAGAGTTCAACAGCTAGCTCTTACTGAGCGCTGAGGGTGGCCCACGCGTTTCCCCACCCTCAGACGCTCGGGTGCTCACTACTCTTATTTGCTTCCTTTAGGGCGAGGAGGCCAAGTTAGAAAGTGCAGGGTCTTGGGACACAGGGGAGCCGGCTGGCTCCAGCACCTGCAGCCTCAGTCGCCCGAGAGGGTCTGGGATTTTTCTGCCTGCTGGGCCTCCCAGTGCTGACTCCCCTGTGCCCCTCACCAGCCCCGTCCACAGAGGAGGAATCCGAGGCCCAGCGAGGTGCAGAGGCTTGTCTGAGGCAGGCAGCAGCCAGGAGGCGGCGGTCCAGCACACGCTCCCGCTGCCCACCGCCCTCAGCTCCTGCGCTTGCCCGCAGGCCCTCCCCTGCCTCAGAGCCTTCGCCGATGCCATTCCCCTGCCAGGAATGCTCCTCCCCAGGGGCTGGCTCTTCCTGCTGCCTCAGCATTGGCCTCACCTCCCCGGGTATCGCCTGCCCCGCCCAACGTAGTGCCCTGGCACCCCGGCCCCTGTGTTCCTGGCATGGCATTGGCGTATTGACCCGTTTGCTGTCTGGGGCCCGCCCCTGCTGTCGCCTGCCCTCCCCCAGGCTGTCCTGAGTGCCTCCACGTTCCAGGACTGGGCTGCTGAAGGCTCTGCCCAGGCGGGTCACAGTTCTCTTGTGGACAAAGGCTGTCATCTGCTGCAGCCTCTCCCAGGTGTTCCGGAAGACTTGGTTGGGTTACATATGTCGCCCCTTGGAGCAAGGGACTGAGGTCATTTCCCTGCTTTCCATTCCCTCGTGTCTGGCTGTCACGGAGTACTGGCTCCTCTTGTCCCTGGGCAGTTCTTGAACACCTCGTGGGGCTGGGCTCTCAGAACATTCTTCTCGTACAGACCCTCTTCCCGCTTCCAGGGGGACTGCAGTGAGGTTGCAGGTCATGGGCCCACTTCCCTGCATCTCTGGTTCCTTGGCTGAGCGAGGGTGACTTCTGTCTGGTAGCAGAAGCACTGATGGTGTCAGGGGTAGGAAGTGGAAGTGGGCTGTTGGGAGCGAAGGGAATGCTCATGACGTCATGTGCTAGAAACAGCGAAAGCCATCCGGCGTGTTTTTCACTAGGATGAGGGCAGGATGGTCAGGCTTAAGACCTGATTAAAAAGAGCCCCTGTGGGAGAGGTCCCCCCACCCCGGCTGCCCCGAGCTTAGGAGCTGTCAGGGCCCTGTGGAGTCCCCGGTGGAGCCTCACCCTGCTTTGTCTTTCAGGGCTCTCGGGTCCAGCCTGGGTTCCAGCCTCGCTGAGCAGACGGCCCCACGAGCTTCCTCCTGCGGAAGCTCCCCAGGCGCTGACCATGTCTATTATGGACCACAGCCCCACCACGGGCGTGGTCACGGTCATCGTCATCCTCATCGCCATCGCTGCCCTGGGGGCCTTGATCCTGGGATGCTGGTGCTACCTGCGCCTGCAGCACATCAGCCAGTCGGAAGACGAGGAGAGCATCGTGGGCGATGGCGAGACCAAGGAGCCCTTCCTGCTGGTGCAGTACTCCGCCAAGGGACCGTGCGGGGAGAGAAAGGCCAAGCTGACCCCACACGGCCCAGACGTCCACGGCTGAGCTGGGATGCAGAGGCCCCGAGGCCTGTTTGCAGCCGGCTGAGAGGCATGGGGAGGAGCGGAACCACAGATGTGCTGCTGGGGAAGGCTTGACACCTGCCGGCATGGCCTGGCTGGGCTTCATCACCGCATGCACTGGCTCCCGAGGCCTTGGCCGTCCTTAGCCGGGACGCCTCCTGGTGGGACTGCCCATTGCAGGCAGTGGGCAGGCCTGACCTTGCCGGGGCTCACGACCCCGTAGCGCTTTTGTTACTTGAATGTTGAGCTGAGCCTGTTTTTGATGGAGCTACTACTGTAACGCGTGAACTCACAAACCTGTGAACTGTAAATAGGCCCCGGAAGCATGTGCTGAAGCCCTTTTTTGCTGATTTTTAAAAATCCCGTGTAGAGCACATGGGACAGACTGTAGTCATGATAAGCTGACTCAAGGCTGGGGGGCGGGGTCTTAGACATGGAAGGCCCACACTGCACTTGGCCGGGTCCTCTAATATATACGTGTGTATGTGTGTGGGCAGAGGACGGGACATGTCTGTTTTAGGTCTCGTGGCTGACCAGCTGGGGTGCTTTGGTGATCTGTGCTTGGTTAGCAATGGATGGAAGAACCACGCCCCCCACCCCTTCGGTCACAAAATAACCAGTTCCTGTTGAGAGTGGAGTTAACTGCAAGGAAGCCGCCGCCGCTGCTTGAGAGCCGGTGAAGGACGAGCCGGGGCCCGCGTCCCGAGGGCTGCCAGGCGGCCTGGTGGCAGAGCAGTTTCTTGAGCATGCTGAACACTCTCCCCCGCCACTGCTGTCCCCCCCCCCCCCCCCCCCCAGCATTACTCGTCATAAGGTTTGGTAGGAACACCAGTGCCTGTGGTGGCTACCTTTATCTGAAACCCAGCTGGCCCAGCAAAGAGGAAATGGTGTTTTTTGTTTGTTGTTCTATTTAATACTTTCTGCACTGAAGGGGCAGGGGAGGAAATCTTGAGGGTCCCCCCTCCTCCTTTTCATGCATTAGTCTCCTTTCTTCTCCGAGCATCACCCATCTGCTGGGTACTGGACTTCACTTGCCCCAGCGGGCCACCTAGGAGGGTCTCCCAACCCTGCTCCAAGAGCCCCAAGTGCATGAGCACCCAGGAGAGCCCCCTGGGACGGCGGCCTGACAGCCCGCCCTTAGTGGGCCCCGGGGGAGGGCGCGGCGGGGAGAGTTTCAGGTTCAGGATGGGGTTCCCATGAAGATGGGGCCAGCACCCCCACAACCTGCATCTCCAAGGTATCCCTTGTGTATACTTCAGTGAACCTGCTGAGATTGTTAATCCCACCACCGTAAAGCACATTCTCCACTATCGTGATTAAAACATGGCTTGTGTAGGCATCCTTGGTAATAAACTGGAGGCCAGCGTGGGCTTGGCTGCGGAGCACTGGTCGGGCTGATGGCAGGTCCTCTGGCCTCACTCAAGTCTCTAACAAGCATGTGGAACTCATAATCTGCTTTCCGGAACCCCAAGGAGAGAGCTTAGGGAACACTTCGTTTCAGCAGCATACCCTTCAATTGGGGGTCAAACATGAAGTGTTAGCTTGCAGGATGGGAGAAGGGTAGCTCGGTAGCGTCTGAGCTGTAGGCAGGAAGGAGACGCCCCAGGGGGCTACTGAGGAGCCCCTGCAAGGCAGCTGGGCCTTAGCACAGGAGACACGTCCCTGGCCCCTAAAACGGGGATGGCCAAGCCTGAGAGGCCGGAGACCCTCAGAGGCCCCCTGGGCCGGAGGGGGCCAGCACTCTCAAAGGCGCCCCCTGGAAGATCTGGGAGAAGGCTGGCTTTCTGGTGAAGGACCCTGGAGACCAACGTGGAAGGTGTAGGGGTGTCTGATCCGTTCCACTCACATCTCAGAACTTCCAGGCTTTCTACCTCTACTTTCCGCAGCCAGCAGCACACACCCAGGCTGTCTTCACCTGGGGAACCGAGGAACCCCAGCCCTAGGCTGTCCCTGAACGTGATGGCTTGACTGTCAGACTTGCCCTAAGGTTTGAACCGGTGGCAGTGAAATTCTGGTTTTGAAATGATGAACCTTCACTTTTCTCCTGGGTTTCACTCCTGGGGGTTCCTCATCCCACCTCCGCCCCGGTTGCCAGGGGCAACATCTTTGCAGTGACAGGGCCGGATCAGGGTTGCAGGCTGCGGGGGGGTGGGGTGGGGGGGCACGCACCGATGGGGGTCTCTGTGAGGCAAGTGGGAGTGCCCAGAGAGGCAGCGAACAACCACATAATAGTGCTCACTGTTCCTATTGATCAATAGCTACTATTTTTAGCGTAGACGCCAGAACCACACACTCACATGGCTTAGTTAAGTTATGACCTCTCATTGAATTCTTTCTGAATAGCCCCACTGTTGTGTTCTGGTCTCCTGATGGGTCAGTCAGGAAATCAACCTTTCATCCCTCATGTCATCACAGAAGCAACAGTCGGGGAATGGGGAGGGAACTCTTTGACACTGAGCCACGAAAATACAGACTAACTTTTCAGACAAATGTTCAAATGGACTGTGTTACTGTTTCTGTCTCCAAGCTACCAAGTTTGTGCAATAAGTGGAAGGGATGTCATCCCTGTTCAATAAACGCTGAATGACATTCAACCTGATTTTCTAGACCACTGAGAAAATCTTTATTTACAATAAATTTCAATAAAATTTGCATAAATATATTCCCAATGTACAGTTTTCACCTCTGATTTCTTCACGTCATTTTAAAAGTCTGTCCTGTTCTCCTTGCTCCTTTCAGACGCCAGCGTGGAGCTGCTGTTGGAAGGCGGAGGGGTGCTGCCAGGTAGCCGGGGGGGACCCGGAGGCTCAGGGTGGTCAGAGCCGGCCTCCCGTGGGGGAGGGAGGGTTTCGGCTCCGTCCTTGCCCTCCAGCTTCCGCTCCATGGTTGCCACCAGGATCTTGAGCCACGTGTTCTCGGTGAGGAGGTCTTCCGAGGCGTCGGCCAGCTCCTGGAGCTTACGGGCCACCCCCTCGAGCTCGCGGGTCTTCTGCTCGTACAGGGCCTGCAGCTGCCGGCTATGCAGCTGGAGCAGGCTGTGCTGCTTCTCCAGGGTCTGCTGCTGCCGGAGCAGCCGGTGCTCGTCCCTGCGCGCGCTGGACAGCTGGGCCTCCACCTGCACCTGCGCGCGCTGAAGGGTGCTGATTTCCGCCCTCAGCTTCCGGATCTCTCTCTCCAAGTGGGAGATGTGCCCCTGCTGGAAGACTGCCTCGCTCTGAAGACACTCTTTGGTAGGAGGGTTAGCTAAGTTCTGGGGGACGGAAGCAGGGTCTGAGTGATGCAAAATGAACCTCAGCAGATTAGGAAGGGTGATGGGAAGGTCTTCGGGGTATTTCACACTACGGTCCTTTCTGGAGAGAAAGGGAAAGGAGTCAAAGGTGAGAGTCCTGTCAACATCCGTAGACCAAACCACACCACAACCGAAGGTCGGGCTGCTTACTTCCCACCAAAAGACATTCCGAGGATTTTACTTAATGAAAGTCAGCGGGGAACATGTTATCTGGGCAAAAACTTTTCTATGAAGCTGAAGATGTCCCATGTGCTCATTCTGTAATTAAGGTGGCTTATCTCAAATATGTGTTTGTTCCTAAGGACAAAGAGTCCAGTTTCTGATAACAACCTTCCAAGAAAGACAAGAAGCTCCCAGACCCAAGCCTCAAGCCAGGGATGGAGGGCACCGGCAGCGCGTGGTCAACAGGGCCTCCGCAAGCTCTGAGGCGCTCAGGGGCGTGTAAGGAAGGATATCCTGGGGGAGGATGTCACCCGTGTCACTCTGTGGCTGTCAACAGTGCTTGGTGCAATAGGAAAGACTGAACACTCAGCCAGATTTCTTCCACCAGCATTTATTACACATTATCCAAGGCAGGAGTTCTTAACTGGGGGTGACTATAACCCCCCAGGGGCATTTGGCAACATCTGGAGACATTTTTATCACCACGATGGAGGAGGTATGACTCAAGCCCTGACCCGATACAAAGACCAACCAAGGGACTCCGAGAAATTAAGGTCACCCCGCCCTGAAAGCACAGAATAAGGAAGGAAAGTGACGTATGAAGGGGGTTCCCCCAAAGCTCTGTTGCAAGTCCTGATGTAGAAAATTCCTTTTTAGAAGTTGTCATTTAACTGTCTGATAACCAACATTTCTGCCACATATGGGCCCCAGAGCCGCCTGCCGGGCAGACTCACAAGGCTGCCGCTCACGATCCTAGGCGCCCAGACAGGTGACCCCTCTGCACCCCTGCACTGCCTCATTTCTGTAAAAGGGGTAATAAACACATCGTCGCTCTCACGGGACTGCTGTTCAGATGACACGAATTAACCTGAATGCTGAGTGTTAGCTGAAAAACAATCATATCATTCCTTAAAAAACCAAGAAACCATTAAAAGCTTACACACCCTCTCCACACACAAAGCCAGTGGTCAAATATCTAAGAAAAGACCAAAAGTGTTCTGCCGATGGATAGCTCTTTCCCAGTGAAAGAAGAATCACAGGGAAATTAAAATCACACATGCCCCGTTTTATACATTTACGGAGACTTTCAGATACATGGACTAGTCAAATATGTGGAGTAAGTATATAACCACACCCTTCCTGAAAGCATGGTTTTCTTCACAGAGAGACACTTGCTTCGAGCTGGGGACTCCCAGCCTTTCAACGGACGACTGAAAACCCCTGGGTCCCTATGAGGTGTGGGCGAGGAACGACGACGAGTAGACAAGCGGAGCCTGGCTCCGCCCCTGAGCCGTGCAGCACAAACCTGGTCTCACAGGACAGAGGAGCTGAATCCCCAGGAGAGAGCTGCCAAGGTGCCTTAGTGTGTGTGCATTTACAGGACTGAGAATGACACCTGTCAGCACGCTATTCTAGAGTCCAGTCCCTGGAGCAATCTCTGTGAATCCACCGAACCCGTGTGCTGAATGGCTTTCCAACTTTCTAGGAGTAGCAAGGACACAAGGTATGAACAAACTTCCACAAAGGAATCATTTTGGAAGTGGAGTCGTAAAAGGCCCCACGGTGTGCATCTGCTCTCAATCTGCTAGGAGTGTGTTCACGCACCTCTAGCACCTAAACGGCTAGATGAAAACATGAGGAACAGGATATAAGGCCTCTACTCCAAAGAAGGGGGTAGGAGAGTGGGGGCAGGCGGGCTGCTCCCTTCCCAGGGCCCACATTACGGTAAGCCACCGCAGCCCCGGGACATCCTCAGCCATGGCCCGGCCAGAGCACCTGACTTCCGCAACGTCACACAGAGTGGTGCGAGCAGAGCGGCTCCAAGACACCCCTGCACAGAAGAGCCGGACCTGCAGGGGCAGGAGGGGCACAGCCATTCCATGTGGCTTCTCTCTTCCATGACTATAAAACACGTGCTCGCTGGGGACCAGCTGCAAAGCAAACAAGGCGCAGCCCTCACATCACCTGGAATCCTCCTCCAAAAGAACTGTCAACATCTTGACATTTCCCCTACTTGCCGCACACATTTGAACCTAGTGCACGTGCAAACTTCTCTTTTATCAAAACCCACATATTCTCTTCACTAAAAATAACATAAGCATATGCATCGTGAAAAAGACCTTTTTCATTTCCTCTCTTGCAAGCGGTCAGCTCCTGCCCATGGCCCATGTACACCTTCTGGCCCATTATGTCCAACACTCAACTTGAACCAGCTGACGAGGAGCTTACTTCATTGCTGAATACTCTGTTTTTAGGAAATAAGAAAAATTCCATTCCTGAGCAGTAAGGCTTTGGTTTCCCAAGCTCTGCGTACCAAACAAAGAGCTGGGCTGTCTTCTCATATCCAGTATTTACTTCCTTGACTTTTCAATGGGGAGGGGCTGCAGGGAACACCAACACGCATCCCCACAGTGACATCAGGTGGCTTCCCGATGAAAGCTCGGCCCCCCGCACAGCCTGACTCAGTCTCCCAAACACGATTCCCTGTCTCTCTCTCTTGCTCTCTCTCAATACATACTCCTACATTCTAGTTGCTGAGAACATCGCCATGCAAAGGCATGTGCTGGGTGTTATGACTTTACCGCTTTCCCAGACTATGTTTGAAATTCCAAAACCAGGCTTCATTAGACTTCATGCCTGACCTCCATCCCACACAGATGAAATTGCTAGTGTTAGTGCCCAGGATCCCTTGACTGTGTGGCACTTTAAATGCTTCTTAGAAGGAAAAAGGTTCATCACGACAGTTAACAGAACAGGATGAGTCACTCTCCGTTTTTAGTGTTTGATGTGACAGGACCCTACTACCCCAGGAAGTATTCCAGCAAAAATTCCTTGAGATAAAGAGGAAAAAACAAGGAAATGATTCAATCTCTAGGAAGGAAGCACGCTCCTGGAGAAACAGAAAGTATGGCAGTGGCTACAATGAACAGCAGAAGTGAGTGCAGGAGATGAGAACAGGAGACATCACATGTATGACTTAGGAACTTCACTAAGATAATCCTGCAAATGCTTCCCCCTGGAAAGATACTGTCAGAGCCGTGTGACCGGTCCCTGAGGACCCATTCTTTTATAAACAAAAGGGAATCTTTTTTTAAAACAGGGCAGAACATCTGGTTTATCAGGCTTTCAAAGGCCAAGAGTCAATTTCCCTTTTAGCAAAACATCCTCATCTAACATTTCCTAATTGCCAAGTTAGGCTGTCCCCTTTGCTTATGTCCCACCCCTGTCTACTGGGCTTTCAGGGTAGTTACTGTCATCACTGAATTTGGGAGTCCGCTTAGACAAATGTGAAGACAACAAGGTGACAGCCCCAGGGCAGACGTTCACAGAAGTCTGCACACCTGGGGAGAAGGCTCCTTGAATCCCAGGAATGGGGTGCAGTGGGGAGAAGAGTCTCCATTTCCAACTTGCACAAGAGGCACAAGGTGCTCATCAGCAGGACCCAATGGAAAATGACACACGTGAAAGCCTGGGGCAAGCAGGGCCTCACATCCGGGGGCTCAATGAGCGACTATCCTGCCCCACGTGAATGCGGCTCTTTGCTTTCAATCCACCGTAGTATGCTCCTAAGGCCAAGAAGGCAAACGAGTCCTGATGGCCACATTCACGTTTGTGAGAACACACGCTCTGGGAGGGGAAAGTTCTCACCAAAACCACATCCGACCTCGTGATGCCAAAGCCCTTTTACCCTTGGTCCCTAATGGCACATTTTTTGAACAATGTATTTTATTCATAATAGTTTAGTAATAGCTAATGATTTGCATTTCACTTTTCTGAAGTGCCTTAAACCCATTTCATTTTCAGCAAAAGAATCCCATCCACCCAAATACTGAAAAAATTCAGCATTACCTGTTGCAGGGAAAAAATAAGACAGTGGGAAGACGGTCGACCATAAATTCCCAAGGAAGGTCATTCTGAGACACATCAATCCTGGCAAAGGGAAAGATGAGAAAAAGTAAAAGATCAGCCCAAGACACTCCACCCTGAAAGAAGCTTCTCCGATAAGAGAAGAGACTGGAACATTTGCTGTGGCCACATTGACCAGCCCCTCATAGTCAATGCAAGCTGGCTGCAACTCAGGCAAGAAGAACTGATGCTTCCAGAACATGTAACTTTCCACCTCACTTACAGAGTGGAAGGGACATGTCCTCAGAGTAAAAATGAGCTTTCCAAACAAAACAGAACAAAACAAAAAACCATCTCACTGACACCTTGGGAGCAGTCCACCCACCTGACGGGATCTGGTCAAGTACTTTAATCCCTGAATTGGCTCTGGAAAAAGGAAATCACTGTGCAAAATACATCAAGCCTCTGAAGACATAAGAAAGCTGGAAAATAAAGATTACACTCTATTTTATATTTATATTTTGTAAATCTGGAGGGAGGCCACAAAACCTGTATTTTTTAGCAGATTTTAGATTAATTTTCTAACGCAGAAAATGACAAAAAATGACACCCGTGTTCAACTACCCACCCTGTGCTTTATTACTATTGAAGGAGGCAGCAGCCCCCAACCCCAGCCCGCAGGGATCGCTCAGGTGGTGCAGAAACAAAAAAACAAAAAAACATCCTAGAAGGAGGGAGCAGACCACAGAGGGCCACTTGGCCAGGAGGCTCCAATGTCAATCATCACAAACAATGCATACAAAAGATGGCAATTTTTTGCATCACTAACTTGATACAAGTTTCCAGAAAGTATAATGGGGGGTGGGAGTGAATCAGTGCCATGTATTTGTCCAGAAGGATGACCAAATTATAATCGTTTCAAACAACTGAACAAAACAGCACTCCTCCCTCTGCCTGGGACAGCCTGCCTAAAACATCAGAGTTCCGTTTTTTAAACAAGTGGCACTGAACGCTTTAGTCTATCATCAAATACTTTTCTTCTCCTGAGTTCTACTTCAAAAAAATTTTAATTTGAAAGAAAAACATCATCGTAAACATCCACTCAGAATTCCACTGGGCTAATCAGGACCTTCTTTCTGGGATTCTCATTCGGGCTTGGTGTATATGCCTCCGATTGTGAAGAGCGGCACTTGTCCATCTCATATGCGATTCTTTTCAATTAATTATATGAAAAGCATTGCTCTCACAAATGGGTCAAAATCCCATCAAACTCCCAGCCACAATTGACTTAGCTGTGGCTCTCCTGTTGGACATAAACCATGCCACAGTGTCACGCTCCTCTCCAAGCCCTAGTTCCTTAATTCCCCAAAGTGAAATTAACTGGGGCAAAAATGTTAACTATTTTTGTGCTTTCTTACAAATGCTGCTAACATGCTTTCCAAAAAGGTTACGCCCAATTCATGAGCTAGGTCTGACTGTGCCAACTTCACTTTATCAACACAAGATGCTGTCACTTAAAAGCATCTGTTAGTAAGTGTAAATGACACTTTGTTATTGTTTTAATTTACACTTATTAGACTGTAATCTCCATACTTGTTTACTTATACTCTCCTCCTCCTCCAGGAGAAACCTACTCAAGTCTTTTCTTCACCCAGGAGTCCCTCCCAGCTGTGTCTCCCCTGCCCCCCAGCTGGTTTTTCAGTGTGGTAGAACACACATAAAATGTCCCAGCCCGACCATTTCTGAGCACAGAGCTCAGCAGTGATAAGTGCACTCATAATGGGGTGCATCCATCACTATCACCCAACTCCCCAACCATTTCTTCATCCTGCAAAACGGAGACCCTCTATCCATCCAACAGCTCCCCACTCCCCTGCACCCACCATCTACTTTCTGTCTCTGTGAACCTGACTCCTCTGGGTGCCTCACATCCCTGCAGTCACACAGTATGTGTCCTTTTTTTTTTTCTTTTTTAAAGATTTTGTTTATTTGAGAGAGAGAGTGTGAGCACAAGCAGGGGTGGGGAGGGGCAGGGGGAGAAGCAGACTCCCCACTGAGCATGGAGCACTGAGTAGGGCTGGATCCCAAGACCCTGAGATCATGACCTGAGCCAAAGGCAGACGCTTAACCGACTGGGCCACCCAGGCGCCCCGTGTCCTCTTGTACCTTTGTACTTCATTTAGCACTGAGTCCTCAGGGTTCATCCATGTTGTAGCAGGTGTCAGAATGTCCCTCCTTTTTAAGGCTGAAGAACATTCCCCTGTGTGGACAACCGCCTTCTCCTCTTGGCAGTTCCTTAAGCCTTTGTTCTTTCTCAGGGTCTGGAGTATGAACACCTGATTCTGAGTCCTGGTCCCTCACTTACAGGCAGTGTGACTCTGGCCAGTTACCTACCCTGTGACTCAGTTTCCTCCTCCGTAAAAAGAGACCCTAAGACCCGCTTCACTGAGTGTTCCAACGAGCAGGGCAGATAAGATGCATAAAGAAAAATCTCATGGCACAGTAACTCCTCAAATTTGGCTCTAATCATCACTTATAGCAGATCCAGTGGGTGAAATACAGATGCTGTAAAATACAGCTACTGCCCTTTTTTAAAGCCTACCTTCCTCACTTCTCTCATTGAGCCCTTTTCTAGTGGAATCTGTTTATCTTTAATTATTTTTTTGTAACTGCTTCACTTTGGAAAGTTCCCATCTCTTGAAGGAAACTAGCAAACCCAACATTCTATGTTCTATTTTTTCCTATGATTTAATCTTTTATATTTAATTCTGTCTGGAAGGCTGAAGTCTAAACAACGCCCCCCCCCTTACCCCAAACAGCTTAGTACCTTTTCCAAAAACTCTTTATTTGAGGCTTGTTTTTTACAAAACAATGATTTAAGAATTGTTTTGCTTATTACAGAGGCCATGTCCGGTTACCCACAGAATCACAAAACTAGAACACATAGTTATCAACCAATCCTTCCTCCTAATTTTAGCAGTGAGGAGGGAAACTAAACCTGGTAGAGAGATTTGCTCCAGGTCCCAGGGTCGGTCGGCAGCACACTGGGGACCTGTCCCCTTTCACTAGGCCGAGGCCCCAGCGCCATGCAAGTCCGTGGGCACCCTTCCCATGGTATTCCGGAGAGTTGGCCAATCCGAGGGTTGTCCTAGCAACTAGGTCAGCACTGCTCCCCCCCTCACCCTTCCATGAATTCAATCAGGGCTAAACAATATTCGACACCATGGAAGGAACACTCAGAACTCATCAGGAAAACTTCGGTTTCGGTGAGGTTTTGCTCATGGCTTTAAACCGACAATTAAATCACACCAAGTTTTACCCAAGGTTAACGAACAACGGGCAGACCCTTGCAAACCATATGGCTAAGCCGTAAGTAAGGAAGACAGGCACAGGCCCGGAGTGTCGCAGGTTCCCTTACCTTGCCACAGTGAATGTATCCGTCGGCAGGAGGCGAGCTAGCTGGATAAACACATGATTGAGGGATGGACAGAAGCCGCACCACTGTGTGTAATAAAGCAGCAAAACGTCCTGGAGGAAGGGAAGACGGCTGTTACTGGCACCTAGGAAATGGGCTCACGTCCTCATTGTGCTTAGAACCCAGCAGGCATTCAAGAAATGCTGCTTATGCACCAATGATGAAAAATTTTATTTTTAGATCTTTCCAATTATGTGCTTTCTTTTTTTTTTTTTTTTAAGATTTTATTTATTTATTTGACAGAGAGGGCGAGAGAGCACAAGCAGGGGGAGCAGGAGAAGGAGAGGGAGAAGCAGGCTTCCCACCGAACAGGGAGCCCGATGTGGGGCTCAATCCCAGGACCCTAGGATCATGACCCGAGCCAAAGACAGATGCCCAACCATCTGAGCCACCGAGGCACCCCATTATGTGCTTTCTTTAAGGACTTTTTGCAGTTAGAAAACCAGCATGTAACTCATGCGTGTTGTGCTAGAAGACTGCCATGTGATTAATCTGCACATCAAACCTGAATGCTCACCCCAACAACTGAGACTCTGGGGATCATTTTAATAGGGAGAGATGGCATGATTTCTGCCTCTCTCATGATTCCATACCTGTTTTTGAAGGACCACTTCCCAAAAGGTATCAGTTGTCACTTCAGTGATTAGATGCTGAGAAGGGTACTGGGCAGAGTCACTTCCAATGAGATGCCTTTTCAGGGGACTGTAAAGAATGCTGAAGTTTTGAATAAAAGACTCTAAAAATAAAGAGAAAATGAGATCAGCTCTTCGCTAAGTACTGGGAGAGTAGCTGGCCTACTTTAAACTCTACATTTAAAAAAACTGGGCTGGCTTCACAGGCTTGCATTTTTAACACTTCACCTACAGGCAAAACCCTGAACGCACCAGGCGGGGATTTCGGTAACAAAATGCCGCATAATGTCAGATGCTCTAGTATTTACAGACTAGGAATTCTCCTTTTTTTCTAACAGGATCTGTCCACAGATAGACACCCGAGACTGCACAGATCATCATGGCACAATCTTTAAGAGATTTCAACCTACGATCGCAAGACCACTAAACATCACTACAAAGACAGCTACCACACAACCTGCCGCAAGGGGACAGGTGTCTCTCATGTTTATTCGAGTTCTTCAAGTTTCCTTTTTGAAAGTTTAGGAAAAATAAACTCAATCATATTTAGTGGGAAAACCTATAAATAAAACCCACAAGCAATCTGAAAACCTAACTTGAACTGACAGCTTTTCCCTCCCCATAAACTCCAGTGTCCTCAGATCGCTTGGTTGTCTGTCCAAAGCAGGACTGATCTGCTGCGTTCTCCCTTCTTTCTCCTACTTCTAACTCTCCATTTTGAGGTCCTGATCCATAGTGATGTGTTCCACAGAGGAAGGAGAAGTGAAGGGTGTCATGTGCATACTAAAGAGAGGTCATTGTCTTGCATGTGAGTTACTTACTTGGCTAGGTTTCTGAAACATAAAACCAAAAATTCTCTCATGTGAACAAACCCTAAATCCCTAAACTGGCCCAGAGAAGCTAACTGAAGAGTCAACTCTGCAAACCAACGACACACAGGCACTTTTTCACAAGGACCCTTACAAATGTCACCAACTACAGGACAAAGAAAAACTGAGCTAGACGTATGTTTCAGAGTAGATACAGAAGATCAAAAGCAATCTGAAGAAGGCTTCTTTCAGATGACCATTAAATTCAAATTGAACACCATTATGAGCTCACTGAATGCTAAGTATTACTGAACAGAATTATGAAGTCTAATAAACACTCTAAAACCACAGGCTTGTTTCACTTTAAGAAAACTCGGGAGTTGCCTGGGTGGCTCAGTGGGTTAAGCGTCTGCCCTCCGCCCAGGTCATGATCACAGGGTCCTGGGACCAAGCCCTGTGTCAGGATCCCTGCTCAGCGGGGAGCCTGCTTCTCCCTCTCCCCACCCCTACTCCCCACTCCTGCTCTCTTTTGTTATCTAATAAATAAATTTAAAAATCTTAAAAAAAAAAAAAAAGGAAAGAAAACTCAGTATACCAAAATGTAACTTTAGAAAACACAAATCAGGAACAATTTGTAGTATCAATAGAGAATGCAATTCATAAAGCAACTGGTCACAGGGTTCCTCTGAACACTCAGGAGCTTCACATTTATAATATATAATTTGATGGGGCACCTGGGTGGCTCAGACGGTTAAGCATCTGCCTTTGGCTCAGGTCATGATCCCGGGGTCCTGGGATTGAGCCCTGCATCAGGCTCCCTGCTGAGTGGGGAGCCTGCTTCTCCCTCTCCCTCTGCCTGCTGCTCCCCCTGCTTGTACTCTCTCCCTAATAAAAAATCTTAAAATATATATATATATTTTATATGTGTGTGTGTGTGTGTGTGTGTGTGTGTGTGTGTGTGTGTGTATAATTTGACATGGGAAAAAAAAAATCAACATTTACATAAGCCTCTCCAAAAGTGTCAAATATCAGAAATAAGCTTCACCGGGGCTTAAAAGAAGACAGCTAAAAGGACTATTATTTAGGGGGCTTTGAGTTTACTCTTGCTTTCATACTCTCTAAAACTTGGAAGTAAAAAGGTTTCTCTCTCTACCAAATTCCTCCTGTCTCCATTTGGCAAACACTGACTTTCCCCGTGTTTCCACTGAGGCTGAACTAACACGGCTTTTGAATTCTCACTTCCTTGTGTGGACATCAAGGATGTCAGCAAAGTCCTGGGAACAGGACAGCATGGGTTAGTTCACTGCTGCTGCCAAGCCCCAGCAGCAAGCTCGCGGATGTTTTCCCATCACGGAACTCCCCACCCCCAAAGCGGGTTTTTGCTGGTTTGCAACGGGACACTTGTTTGTTGCCCCTGATGCTTCTTTGTTACAATCTAGACACAGAAGATGACAGCAGCGTCTGTCAAGGAGGTATACACAGCAAGAGAACAAATTAGGTCTGGTGGCCTTGATACCTGTACATCCCAACCTGTGAGACCAAAGGGAGGACAGGTGGTTCTACGTTTCACTGCTTCCTGTTTAAGCTCCTTTAGAGAGGTGCTGCCGTGGGGGTCCCATTCATCAGCCCCCCGGGATGCTCATAGCCTTTCCTGCGGCCAGGTGCCCATCCCATGTAGCTCACTGCAACTCAGAAACGGGACAGGCACTGCCAATCTGGAACGCTGGACTCCTATCCCCCCCAAACCCCCAGGGGCTACAAGACAAACTTATCCAAAATCTGGAGTTAGGAAGTTTCTGCTCCCTTTAATAGAAAAATTAGCTTCTTTTAAAATGATGACCAACTACAGTCTAAAGATTTCAAATGAGCTACAGAACTGACATCCCCCCATGACCAGATGTACTGAGATCCCTGGATAAAAGTTACCAGTAATAAGTTAAGCAATACTTTTTTATGTTGGGGAAGGAAACTGCCCACAGTACCTAGGGTGAACTTCATAAGAGCTTGTTTTGGATCCAAGATATAGTGAGACTCTTCTTTCACATCAACAATTGTGGCAAATTCCTTCACCCGAGTGGCGCTCGGAGCCCCCAGCCTCTCTGCATATAACCAAAACAAATTTGAATCCAAAAGGTAGATGTTCAGGGTCTTGTTGGTTCTGCAGCTCAGGCCTGTGAAGTTTGTGCTACTCACGTCCACTTCAGGAAAGAGATACCTGTTCTCCTCAATGTGAGGAACGGAGCCTGGGGGATCGGCCTCACATTTCTTCTCGAGGGAAGAAAACGCGACGGTCGGGGTTTCAAAGACACCTTGTCCAGAATCAATGAAGCCCGTCACGGCCCTGTTTATGGTCCTGCAACATGCAGTGTAATAGCTGAAGGGGCTGTAGGAACTCAGAAAATTGCTGCATTCTATGCTGCCCGACGCCACATGATAAAAGGTCTGCTCCTTGAGGTAGAAAGAATCCAAAGCTGCCGCCATCTCAAAAAAGCTGCACTGTGGCATGCCGACCGAGCTCGGCCTGACGCCTCCCGCGCTCTGGTTGACACACAGCTCACAGACGTTGTGGGTCCTGGAGACGGAGTGCCACTGGGGCAGCACCACGGTGTTGCAGCAGGGGGATGCCGTGATCAGCGGCGGCTCCGGCAGCTGCGCGGGGGGCTCAGGCGCCAGAGGCCTGAACACCGGGGCATCCACTCGCCGCAGGTGCTGAAGGAGCCGCTCCACCACCTGGTCCCTGTGACAGTTGTTGTACTCCAAGGCCACTTCGGTGATCTGAAACACAGGGCGGAGCTCATGAGAGGCGCAGCGATGGTGGAGGTAGGGAGCCCGCAGCCGTCGGGCCCAGGCAGCATCCTGGTCCGATTCACCAGGAGCCCGGGCCGGCTCTTCCGCTTACTCCATCAAACAGGAAAGCATTACCCCAAAGCTATGAATGAAGAGGCCTGGATTACCTTTCAGAACATGTCACTCTATTAACAGTGAGCCACCTGTGGGGAGCAGGAAGGGGTCTTAGAGGCAGACATCTCCATCCACCACATGACGAGAGCCAAACTCCCCCCCCCTGCAACATACCTCCAGGCTGAGGGGCCACTCTTCCATACGTACGATGTCTTCTTCACCTTTACTAACAGTCTAAAAATGTCCCAAACACCTCATGAGTGGATCACAGTATTTCACGGCATACCTGTTTCCAAATAAATTCACACCTCACAGGAGGCTACAAATTCAACCTGTTCCAAACCATATTTATCCATCCTGTCTTCCCCCATAACCTCCTCCCCACCCTGTGCTGCCCTCTCTGAGAAAACAGCATCACAAAGTGGGAATGGTGATCCCTCGAGCCCCAACCTCCCCTCTGCGTCCGCACGAGCTTCAAGCCCCGCCACCTCTGACTTCAGCTACAAAGCCGGCCCCTTCGTGTCCCCATAGCCACGGCCTCAATTTAGGCCCTCAGTCGTCACAGACCACCACCACGTGTTCTCCCCTGCCTCACTCAGCCTCCACACTATCACTATTAATTTTAAAACTACCACCCTAAGCACAGCACTCTTCTGCCAAATGACATTCGATGGCTCCCTACTACCTGGAAGATAAAACCTAACACAGTCTAGCCTGCATCTGCCTTTCCAAGGTCACCCCACCCTCTTTAGGGTAGGCCTGGCCAGGACCTCCTCCATCCGACAAACCTCAATACTGTCCCCAAGGCCCAATAGCAGGGTGGCTGCTTCAGTAAAGCTAACGCCGCCTCCCCCACCTCACCTGGGAGTTCAGCTCTGCCTCTTCAGGGCCCCAAAGCCCTTCCCACAGAGTCTCACAAGTGTCTGCTCAGATGCCCCTCTTCCCCACAAGCTTATGGACCCTCACGGGTAGAAACCCTGTTTGATTTCTCCTGTTCTCCCCAGAGCCAGGCACAGAACAAATGCACAAGAAGATCTGGTGAATGAATGGCATCTCGGGGTAACATACACACTCCCACTTCCTGGGGAGATTAACCACTTTACCCTCAGATCAGTACTAGCCCGGTTAGATTTACATTTCATTCTAAGACTACCTCCAAACAATACCTTTCACTACCCACCCCAGGTTCATAAGAAAAACAAGCAAGTCATTATAATCCAAAGGCATTTGCTCCACCTACTGTCTAAAATAGAATCACGTGCTCAGTTGGATCAAATCTTGCCAGTTAGTTAAAAGGTGTTAAGTCACTCGGGATTTTGTTTCATTCAAGTGTGTGTGTGTGTGTGTGTGTATGTGTGTGTGTGTGTGTGTGTAAAGCCACTTAGTGAGTACTTTTCCAATTTCAAAAAAAACTCCAAATTTTATATACAGTATTTATAGAGAGTGTTAATTCGAGACATATGCATTTGTACAGAAATATAAACTGAATAGTTCTCAGGCATAAGAAAAGATCACTTTAGATGATAAACCAGTGTTTCCTTTTCTCCCCCCACACAAAGCGTCTCAGCCCTCTCTGGAAAAGGCTCTGACAGCACAGCACACTAAAAAGGTCAGGCCCATAGGATCCACAGGAGCCCAGCTGCCCTCTGGCCCCATCTGGGCACTGCTCTGGACCCAAACACACAATGGATTACCATTCCCACCTGTGCCCCCGCCCACCCCTCCAAAAACCCCACAAAAATTCAAGTATTTACTGCAATCTTTTACAAGAAGTCCAAGGAGGAGTATACTAAGGACAGCAGGGGTCCTTAAAGGGTCTTCTCTCCTCATCTCTTTTCACAACACTGCTCATAAGCAAAGCAGCCACGTAAAGGATATTTTTAATTGAAGAAAATATTTTGTATAGAGTAATGCTCTTAAAAAAAGAGAGGAATTCTTACTTTTCTCCTATAAATTGAACTAGTTTTTACTTTCACATTCCTTTCACACCCGGGGCAGTTTTGACAATGCAAGTCCAGTTCCATCTTTACATGTGAAACGCTTGAGGTCATACTTAATTTCACATGAACTACTGAGGAAAATCTGGCAAAGAACTTCAACTATTTGTGCTGTAAATGCTTTCTTCCATTTTCTTTAATCAGACAAATGTTTAAGCCAGAACAAGACAACCATGACCTTGCTCGTGAGGCTCACACACTGTGAACGTGTCAGAGCGGCGCTGTGAAAGCGGAATCGAGGCACACGGACTCTTTGCTGGCTGCAGGGAGCACGTCTTCTGAGCAGCACACTGGGTCATCCTATGACCTCTCCAGGACCCTCTGCAGAGACGCAGGGGGCCAGCGGCCTGACGCTGAGCTCTCCCGTGGGGGTGCTGGGGGGCGCTGCGTGTGTGTCGGCAGCTGCCGGTCCCAAACCGGGGCTCACAAGGGAACCGGCATAAAGCCGTCCTCTTGTGTGCCCCCCACCACACTCCCCACTACAGCTGCCTCAAAACCTGCTGCCTGGCAAGCCCCGACGCTACCACCTTCATGGGACGCTGACCTCTCTCCACAACGTAAGCTTCCTCAACTGCCTGCCCAACTGGGCCTCGAGGTGGGCATAGGAAAAAGGCTTAAGGCTTAAACTCTCCTGTGCTTGACGAGCTGATGAGCTTAGAACTCAGCCTGGGAATGTCCAAGTGTGCTGTTCCCCGACCCACCCAACCCAACCCTGACGGCTTCCTTACCCCCTGCTCACACACCCCACTTCCCGTCCCCACCAGCACCCAAGCTCCAGACTTTACTACTTCCCACACTCCTGGAACACTGCTGCCTGGAAAACGCCAAGCATGGGAACACGACTCTGCGGACATCTCTCCTTTGTCGGTGACACTGTGCTGGCCACGCTGAACCCTGGAGTCCTCAAAGTCTCACCCAATGGCCTCTCCTCTTCAGGCTTTCCACCTGGGTCTTCTCCAGGCAGCCCCTCCGGGGGCCACACAACCCGCACCACTTGCTAACACTGAACCCGCAGCAACCTCCCCACCGCCGTGCCTCTGCTCAGGCTGCGCCTTCCCTTACGTTTCCTTCAACCCATCCACATCCTGGCCACCCCAAAAGTCTGTCCCCCATCCCTGCCCTGCCCACAGCCTCAGCTTCCTGGCACAGAGCCCTCTCTCCTCCAGTTCCTCCTGAGCCGGGCCTGGAACTGACCTTCCTCCACCCTGAATTAATTGAAAGCAAGCTCCTCCTGCCCCTACTGGACAAGCCTCTGAGACCACGAGGGTAAGGCTGCATCTTATCCATCTTTCTCCCCCATGGCTCCCTGACACAGTGCTCCATAAACATTTGCTAAACTGACCTAAAATGAAGAGGGAAATGTACTGCACAGAACACTTTACTTGGCTAATAAAGAAGCCATAATACCGCTGAGATGCCATTTGGTTTTCAACAATCTCAACCATACACTGAGGTTGGGGAATCCACTCACCTTGCAGGGACACTCTGAACTCTGAGGAAAGAGCCACAGGAACAAAGAGATTTAAAAAAGAAGAAGAAGGGGCGCCTGGGTGGCTCAGATGGTTAAGCGTCTGCCTTCGGCTCAGGTCATGATCCCAGGGTCCTGGGATCAAGTCCCGCATCAGGCTCCCTGCTCCGCAGGAGCCTGCTTCTCCCTCTGCCTCTCTCTCTCTCTGTCTCTCATGAATAAATAAATAAAATCTTTAAAAATAAATAAATAAATAAATAATAAAAAAGAAGAAGAAGAAGGCCTGGCCATAGATGGAGGAGTCAGGGGAGAGAAGGGAAACACTGAGCCAGGGAAAAAGGCAAGAAAGCTAGCGTCCTCCCACCAGGGGCCTAAATCCAACCACGATCCCCTGAACAGAGGACCGGCTCCAGTCACAAAATACTACCCCACCCAGGACGCTTACTTGCCCAAATCAGACAAGATAGAATTCTCCACAAAGAAATTTTAAAAGTCAAAGTAAAAATCCCAAACCATAGCTAATGCTGTGGTTAAAAACCCCACCTTTCCTACAAAGAGCCTTATGGCTCTTAATAGTAGATGCAGTAAAGGCCTAGTAATTTGGGAGAATGCCTTAGTTCATAAACTATCCGTGTAGTGAAGATTTTCTCAAGAAAATAAGTCTTATTACTTCAAGTCCTCCCTAATCAGAGGAGAAGAAACAAAGCTATTTCATTTCTCTCGTTTCTTCCTCAAAGCCAGAGTAGCATCAGGGGTAACAACTCTCACAATGAGGCTCCAGAGTAGCAAAGTCAGGGGTCCGGCTGGGCAAGAGGCCAGTCTCCCTGCCGCCTCCAGGCAGACCATCAGGCTCACGCAGAGGGGCTCGGAGAGAGGCAGTGTCTGGTTAGCCCAGCCAGTGCTACACTGGCTGTCTGAAATTGGTTTTGGCCAGTTAAGGGATCCTTGAGGGAAGGAAAAAATAAACCCCCCAGTAAATCCAATTTAGCAATCCCAGGTGCTCTCTGGTAATTGTTATTACTCTCTCTAAGTGCCTCCAAATGATCCATGTATAAAATCAACTCCCACCCAGAGAGCGTAAGTGCACCAGCCGAAACAGGAAAAGCAGAGGGAGGGGCAGACTCCTGACAGCGTCCGCCTCTGGAAACAGCTCTGCTTATCTTCACAAGAAAGGCTTAGAGAAACAAGGGAGCCCAGTATCACCACTGCCGCTCCCGGCTGCCAGGGGTTGAGGTCGGCCAGGGCTGGCAGTCAGGCCCAACCCCCCGACAATGGCCACCCCCGAGGCCACCCCGCACCCTGCCTGTGCTGCAGTCCAGCCCCTCTACGCCACTCCTGCAGCCGGTCATGGCGGGACGGAGGACTTCTGGTCCCACCCTGGGGAGGCGCAGCTCAGACAGGCCTGTTCTCGCCGACTCCCCCAGACCCGAGCAGCTGTCCGTCAATGTGGCCAAAGAGGCCACGGTGGGTCCTACCCCCGGCACCCACTCTCCTGCCCACTTACGGGAGGAAGGAGTAACGGCGCAGAAATGCAGCGGCAGCTGCTGGCAGGCTCTCGGCTCCTGGCGGAAATCACTGTGAACCAGGAGCGAGACGTCCAAGTTCATGAGGCTTTCCTGCTCCCTAGGAGATACCTTTTAACATTATGACTCTTACCTCATCTATTAAAGGGTGGCTTTCGGCTAAAGGATTAAAAGGTAGAAATACAAGAAGCGCCGGCCCCTTCTTGAGCTCATTGTTCAGCAGGAGGCTCTTGCCGCCGTGCGGCCGCAGCCATCGCAGGAGCGCCTCTCGATTCTCTAAGGCCCACTTATGGATGTTCTCTGCCGTGTAGTTGACGGCCTCCCTGCGAAAGACCTGCGAAGGACAACACCGGGAGGGCTGAAGGCAGGGCAGGCTCCGGAGGCCCCGACCACCCCACCACTGCCCAGCTGCAGACAAGACGACTCAGGGACGTGACCTGCCCCTGCTCCTCCAGACACAGCGTTTCCTCACAAGTGGTTGGAAAGAGCGGAAGCGGCTGCAGAGAGGTGACTTCCAGGTCACAGATGCCTCCCGTCCCCTTCAGCTGACTCGTCTACCACTGAAGAACTCTCCCGATCTGCTGCTGGCAACAATGACCTCTTTCACCCTGGCCAAAGGGAGCTATTACATTTTACTGGGTTCTTATACAAGGATTATTGTAAAAGGATAATGAACACCTACAGGAACGGAAGTTATAAAGTCAAGGATCATTTAGATTTTTACAGTGGTTCCTCAAAACTTGGCTCATAATGGCGGGAAGAGCCTCCTCTCCCCCTCCCCCACCCCGGTTAGGGCAGACCTTTGTATCTGTTCTGGCCCCCTGTACCCCCAGTGACTAGAAGAACACCTGGCACACAGCAGGAACTCAACAAATACTTGAAAGAATCCACAAATGACCCACAACTTGTACAAGCCCACAGATGACACTTATATGTACAGAATGAAGGAAAGAGACACTTAGATTTTTGTGCTTTGTTTCTCTGTAACAACCAAAGTAGGTCAACATAAAATTATGTTTGAAATTCCAAAAATATGCATCACTGGTTTCAAATGAAACTCCCCAAAAAAGTGCTTTGAAGGGTTCCACAAAATGAGATCTTTTACACGCTCCAAAACAGAGAATTAAATTGCCTCGTGACAAAGATGTCCACTGGTTTTATGTTAAAATACCGGTATCCCAGTAGTAGTTCATTTGATAAAAGGAATTCTGCTAAACCAACCAAATGACCTTAAGAACTACAGACCTGATGCAGTAAGCCCAGTGCATTTGCCAGGGCCATTCCCACAGTCCTAGCTTCTGTTTCACGTTCCTTCCTCAGTGCCTCCCCTCTAAATCCATACATGGTGGTTGTAGAGCATGCTACAAAAGGAGGATGAAGGAAGATGACAGACAGCAAAAGCAGAGGAAGTAAGAAGCAGCTCAGAGGCACAAGGAGAGTGGGAAGGCGGCAGAGAAACCAGCAAAGCAGTGACTCTCGAAGTGGGACGGCGGGAGTTTGAAAAAATATACTCAAACATCATGTACACATTTCTATTTGGGAAACACAAAAACACATTTGACTTTTGGAGTCCAAACTACAAGAAATACAGCACAACATCTGGGCTGCTAGGGAGCTGCAGAAGCCAGGGCGACTGGCAACCAAGGGGACACCCCGAGAGGGCCTAACGGTCCCCCCACAGGCATGCAACTTGCACGCTGAGTCAAGGGGAGCCCAGGTTCAACGGGCTGGGTACACAGGTTACACAGATACTGGTCTTCACTCAACCTGTAAGTCACACACACTGTCAGTGAAGTTAGAGACAGAAAATACTTAAGAAAAATAAAATCTCAGTGATGGGACTGAAGAAGCAGCAACAAATAGAGCAGAGGTACAGGACTAAGCAGGATACAGGTCAAAAGCTCAGAAATAGCTGAGTTGGGGTTGGTTCACCAAAAGCAAATGAAGTCAGGGAACAAAGACGACAATGGAAAACCAAGGCTCGCTGGGGTGAGAAGCCATCAACTTCTCACTGTGACTTAACAAGAACTTCAAAATCCATTTCATCATGTAAGGAGAAGAGCATGTCACATGAGTACTCCTGATGAATGGAACAAATGAACAGAGAACATCGCCCAATGGAAGCTTAACCTCTGAGAACATGGGCCCAGAGTAACAATTCTCCAATGCAACAATCCTGCAATTTCATCCAAGGAGGAAAACTAAGGAGGCTGTACCAGAGTCAAAGAATATAAACAGAATTTCTAGATGTTACATTTGAGAGCCCTCTAATGCAGGGGCTGGTAAACAGGGATACGGGCTCTAGCATGGGGCTGTAGAACTCTCAATTTGCATATAAAATCATGTACACTTTCCTAGGGAGAGTGCCCACAGATTTTATCCAATTCTCAAAGAAGTCCATGACCTAAACAAGGTTAAGAACCACTGCGCTAATATAAATGTGATTTCAAAATACTTACAAGTGATGTGTTGAAATGTCTATGTAAATACACACTTCCAGAGTGTACTAAGGATACCAGTTTCGCAAGATGTTTATTTGTGATAACCCCAAATCGTACTGTTCCTAGGTAATCTGAAACAGAAAATTTTCCTTTATTAAAGAAAAAGCCTATGCCTTAAAACAACCGCAAACCCAATGATCAAGTCTTGATGCACAAATCCCCAGCACAAAGCTCTTTCCGGTCACCTAGCTTAGACAAGAAAGGAGGGGCTGGAGAAACCTCCTCATGAAACAGACCTCTCGCCTCCTCCTGATGACCATCCCTCACGGTCACCTGCGATGATGTGACCTCCTCTCCCGTGACCCCGTGCCCATCTCTCATTTGCCCCACCGTAGAGCCCAGACACATGTTCCCTCTGGACACTCCCATGGCTGGCTCCTCGCCATTCAGACCTCAGCTCCAACCCCACCTTCTCCAAGAAGCCTTCCCTGACCACCCCACCTCAGTGCAAATACTCCGAGGATGAAGTCTGTAAGGGCAAACTGGGGCTTCCTCTCCACTCAAGCACTCTACCATTACTCTATTTTTTTATAGCATTTATTAATATCTACATAATCTGGTTGATTTATTTTGATTTTCTTTGGTTCAACTTCCTCTTAACTCCTGTGAAATTAGAAACCTTATTTATTGCCATTACCCTGGCACCTGTAGCAGTGCCTAGGCATCTAAGAGATCAATAGATACTGGTTAAATGAATGAATCTAAAATGTACAAAGAACTCACACAAGTAAATAAGAAAAAGAAAGCAGTTAAAAATGGGCAAACCACAGAAAAAAATGTAAAAGGCTAATACTTACATGAAAATACACTCAACCTCCCTATTTCAGAGGAAAGCAAATTAAAACAAAGTACCCCTCTTTACACTCAAACTGCCCCAAATCTGAGACACAGGAAATACCAAGTATTGATGACCACTAGAGAAAGGCCACTCTGATATGATGCTGGTGGGACACGGAAAGTGGCAGCCACTGGGAGAACAAGGGGGTGTGCTGCTCACAATGAGCTGTGGGCAGAAGCTGCAGCCCCGCGCCCCACTGCTGATCCACACCTGGGCGCTCAGAGCCACACGTAAGGACTGTCACCAAGAAATACTCTGGTAGAGGTTCCAAACAATGGAGTGGGGCTATCTATACGACATGAACATTTTTCTTGACACATGAGTGAAAAAGCAAGCTGAAGAAAGGTAAAGTATACCTTTTTATCGGTTAAAAAAAAAAAAAAACACAGGGGCGCCTGGGTGGCTCAGTTGGTTAAGTGACTGCCTTCGGCTCAGGTCATGATCCTGGAGTCCCGGGATCGAGTCCCACATTGGGCTCCCTGCTCAGAGGGGAGTCTGCTTCTCCCTCTGACCCTCTTTCCTCTCGTGCTGTCTCTCATTCTCTCTCTCTCAAATAAATAAAATCTTTAAAAAATTAAAAAAAAAACACAAAACCTCACACCTTCTAAAACAACATAATTTTTTCCCTACAGGAATGTATGTTTTAAAAAAGTATAAAGACTCTGAAAGGATAATAAAAATAGTTTTGTGTGGGGGTAGAGATCAGAGGGGACCTTATCCTTATGTGTAAGCTCTCTTTTCTTTCCCTCAAGGAGTAGATGTAGTATTTGTGTGGCTAAAAATTGACTAAAATATCTAGTATTAAAGGAGAGTGGATAAGATGGTGTAGGAAAAGGTACCCTCTTTCCTAGCCCCCTTCTGCTTTATTGGATGTTAACTAAGATACCAGTTAACTTTAAATGTAACCAAGTTCTATCTAAGTAGCCAAAATGTAAAAATATGAAGGTACTAAAACACACCTAGTTTCCAGCTTCACCCCCCACCTCCAGTCCCACTCTGCAGCAGGGGTGTCGCCTTGCTCTTGGAGGAGTTGCCAAGCGGGAGAAAGTGGGTGTGGCAATCCCTGAGACCACCTTTCATACAAATCTGATGAGTTTAAAATGGCACAAAACCAAAGAAACAGGAAGGGTAAATCAGAAACGACAGAGACTGGGTACGTGTGGGGGGCGGGGGACAAGGATGGGCAAGGAGAGGAAATGGGGTAGGGAGAACAGGGGTGAGTCAGACTGACCCTCCTCCTCTGGGGACACCTTTTCCTATCGGGACTCTCAGAGCCTAGGCGATGTTTCACACCCTTCACATACCCACAAACAAAAGTCATTAAACCAACCAAGATGTAGGGGAGCCCAATGTGGAACACAAGCACTAACAAATAACTATCACGCCACCGTGGAGGGGTGGAGGGGTAGGGAGAAAGAACTGAGTAACTGCAACAGTATCTTAGACTGAGTACTATAAAACTAAGGACAATGAGAGCCAGGCTTCTCAGGGTGGGTGGAAAAAGTTACACATTAATAGAGGAAAGCTACACTCTGGTGTTAGATTGGAATCAGAGGGCATTAGTATAAACTTACGGCTTTTCACACACACACACACACAGAACTACAGACGTACGCACACGCGTGGGTGTAAATACATACATGTCCTTGCTCTACCCGCTGAAAGGGCCTACAAGTCATGACACCCAATACCAAAGAGCATACTCAGCACCCCAGTCTTGGTTTCTAATTGCCTTTCTTCCATAAAAGAAACCAGGGCTCCCTGGAGAAGAGGCTGATTCCAGAGCTGGGGCAAGGGAAGCACAAAAGGAGACGGAAACAGCTTGTGTCACAATAAAAGACAGAGCACGTTCAAAGGACACAGGAGCTGAACCAAGACACTCCTAAAGGCGAAAGCGGGAGCTCTTTGAGCAAGAAGATGAACAATGACCAGTGTTCCTGAAAAGGGTCAAGGTCACACAAGACATGGGAAGACTAAGGAGTTGTCATCAGTTGGAAGAGACTAAGGAGAAAAAAGAACTAAACGTGATGTGGGATCCCATATTGGATCCTGGAACAGAAAAGAAACATTTCATGAAGACCCTGGCAGAATTTAAGTAAGGCCAGTTAATGATACTGTACCGATGGTAATTTCTTAGTTTTGACCAAAGCACCGTCACAAATGGTTGGTTATATAACATCTTAACACTGGGGGAAGCGAAGTGAAGGAAGAAAACAGAGGAACTCCCAGTCCTGTTTCTGCAACTTTTCTGCAAGTATAAAATTAGCTCAAAATCTGAATTTAAAAAAAAAAATGGCATAACATGTAAGTTCAGATGCCAAAGCTGTCAGAAGAAACAGCAGGACGTAAGAGAGGGTTAGAAGGCACCGCTCTCCAGAAGAAGGCTGAATCTTGGTGGACACCCACGGCTGAAGAGTAAAGAGGAGAAGGAAAAGCAGCCACTGAGGAAATGCACTTGACAGTCGGCCAGTGTCACCAACATGACTTATCGGAGCAGAGGAATAAAAAGTGACAGGCTGGGGCGCCTGGGTGGCTCAGTTTGTTAAGCGACTGCCTTCGGCTCAGGTCATGATCCTGGAGTCCCGGGATCGAGTCCCACATCGGGCTCCCTGCTCAGCAGGGAGTCTGCTTCTCCCTCTGACCCTCTTCCCTCTCGTGCTTTCTATCTCTCATTCTCTCTCTCTCTCAAATAAATAAATAAAATCTTTAAAAAAAAAAAAAGTGACAGGCTGGGCGCCTGGGTGGCTCAGTTGGTTAAGCGTCTGCCTTCGGCTCAGGTCATGATCCCAGGGTCCTGGGATCGAGTCCCACATCAGGCTTCCCCCTCAGTGCGGAAGCTGCTTCTCCCTCTGCCTCTCTCTCTTATGAATAAATAAATAAAATCTTTTAAAAAAAAAAAAAGGGGGACAGGCTGATCCAAAAGTTGAAAGGTCCTGTTCAAAAAACCTGTATAACGGCATTAAGAATGGACAGCCTGCCTGCACACAGCAGATTCAAACATGCCCAAACATATCACAATTTTAAAACTTTACTTTTCACATACAGAGATATCTACGAAATTCACACATCTACTTTAAGTTCCTGCATATAGCGGAAACCTTGCTAGAAAAGGCCGCTTAAATTTGTGCTGTCACGTGTACAAGGAGTACTTGAATTAGCAGAGGAAGTTTATAGTGTTAAGAAAGACAAAAAAATGACACTTCTCACCTCCACATCCAGAACATTCTCTGTTAAGCAAGGGCTCCAAGGCTTTCTACAGTAGGAGTCTCTGTCATTTCTAAAATGAGTAATTTTGTTCTAAAGGCGGTGAAGCTTCAATATTTTAATTAAGGACTCTGAATTCGTTGAATTAAAAATAAATTTGGGGGCGCCTGGGTGGCTCAGTCGTTAAGCATCTGCCTTCGGCTCAGGTCATGATCCCAGGGTCCTGGGATCGAGTCCCACATCAGGCTCCCTGCTCAGCGGGAAGCCTGCTTCTCCCTCTCCCACTCTCCCTGCTTGTGTTCCCTCTCTCACTGTCTCTCTCTGTTAAAAAATAAATAAAATCTTTAAAAAATAAATAAATAAATAAATAAATAAATAAATTTGAGGGGGCGCCTGGGTGGCTCAGTCGTTGAGCGTCTGCCTTCGGCTGGGGTCATGATCCCAGGGTCCTGGGATTGAGCCCCACATCCGGCTCCCTGCTCTGCAGGAAGCCTGCTTCTCCCTCTCCCACTCCCCCTGCTTGTGTTCCCTCTCTCTCTCTGTCAAACAAATAAATAAAAACTTTAAAAAAAATAAAAAATAAAAATAAATTTGAAATAATGCTTCCCCCTCCCCCACCAAAATAAGGTCCAACAATGACATACACGATCCTGTTCAATTAATTTTTTTTTAAATCTCAATAAACTCTTCTTAGCCAGATAACCGGCCAGTTTCAAGTCTCTATTAATCATCTAGTGAAAGATGTCACAAAGACCACTTGCAACATGTACCAAGACCAGGAAAGAACATCGGGGTAAAAGCAGTAGTTAAAACCAGTTTCTGTAGCTGGTCAGTCAGGCAACTAAGGAGGTCGAGTTGACCACAGCACGAAGACTGGCTTATTGGCCGCTTGCTATGAAAGGTGCTGAGTCCCTGGCTCTGGGTCCCTCAGATACAAGGCAGCCCACCACAAACACAGCCACCATCTAGGCCCATGGCACCACGTCACTGTTTGTGTGCTCTGAGTAATAAATGACCTTGATTGATCCATTAATCTTGTCTACTTTCAGGGGCGCCTGGGTGGCTCAGACGATTAAGCGTCTGCCTTCGGCTCAGGTCATGATCCCAGGGTCCTGGGATCGAGCCCCGCATCAGGCTACTGGTTCAGCAGGGAGTCGGCTTCTCCCTCTCCCTCTGCCTCTCCCCCTGCTCATGCTCTCTCTCTCTGTATCTGTCTTAAATTAATAAAATCTTAAAAAAAAAAAAATCTTGTCTACTTTCAGTACTTACACAGGTTTACCCCTTTACCCCAATCTTTGAGGTTGGCGTTGTTCTCTGCCACTAATGGAAAGCTCCACCCCTGCTTCCCACACTCCCCCTGGGCATATAGCTTCTGTTGACCTTCCCGTGCCTTCCAAACACCACTGTCACCATTTACCTCGTGGCAACCACCAAAGACGCATCCAGGATGGAAGAATCTGAAATTCCATCTGGTTTCTACTCAGATGCATCTGGCTCATTGCGATCTTTCTGGTTTACATCAAGACTTTTGTTTTGGGGCTTCTGCATAACATTTTAATACCAGACTATTTTATTTTGCTTAAAACCACGTGCCTTAAATTCAATTTTTAATATGAAAACTTCGATTTAGTATTGGGGTAAAGCACACACATACTGAGGGAAAATCTACTACCTCAAGGAGGCAAAATGTTAAAATTCTCAAACAGTCCAGAAAGAGTAACAATAGTTTCCTTTACTAGGAAAGAGAACAGATTTTCAACTGTTTTAAAATTATTAATAGGGGCACCTGAGTGGCTGAGACGGCTGAGTGTCTAACTTTTGATTTCGGTTCAGGTCATGAGATGGAGCCCCGAGCAGGCTCTGCACTCAGCATGGGGTCTGCTTAAGAATCTCTCTCCCTGGGGCGCCTGGGTGGCTCAGTTAGTTGGGCATCAGCCTTCGGCTCAGGTCATGATCCCAGAGTCCTGGGATTGAGCCCCACATCGGGCTCCCTGCTTAGCAGGGAGCCCGTTTCTCCCTCTCCACCCCCACCCCCCTGCTCCTGCTCTCTCACTATCTCTGTCTCAAATAAATAAAACCTTTAAAAAAAAAAACTCTCCCTTTCCCCCTGCCCCTCCCCCACTTGCACACTTGTGCACACGCTCTCGAGCTCTCTCAAAAAAAACGGTAATAATAATAAATTTGCCTGAAGCAAAGTTACACAACTCACACTCACCAACTAACAGATAACCAGGGACACAAATCTGAAATACTAACTCAGGGATGTGCTTGCAGGAGACTCAGTAGCTCAAGAAAAAAACTGCTTTACCCTTGGACACTTGGATAATGAGGCCTATGTCCAGAGCTGCACGGTCCTATATGTTAGCCACTAGGAACATATGGCTAATGCGCACTTTAAATGTGAGTGAAGGGGGCGCCTGAGTGGCTCAGTCCTTAAGCATCTGCCCTCAGCTCAGGTCATGATCCCAGGGTCCTGGGATTGAGCCCCTCATTGGGCTCCCTGCTCAGCAGGGGAGTCTGCTTCTCCCTCTGCCCCAGTAAATAAATAAATAAAATCTTAAAATGAATAAATGTGAGTGAGGGACTAGATTTTTAACTTTATTTCATTTTAACTGATTTAATTTTAAATTAAATTGACTGACTCAACTCAGTCATTGGAAAACTTTTAAGTATGTTTAAAACAACTTGAGTATGTAAACCTCTTTTTCCCACCGTAATTTTTATGTAATCTAAATACAGATTAAGTATTTCCAATGAAATTTCAGCATCTGAATTAAAATGTGCTGTTAAGTGTAAAAGTATAAAAAACTAGTGTAAAAGTTTAAAAGACTTGGTTCAAAAAATATACATATATAATATTTCAACAATTTTTATACTGATTGTATGTTAAAGTGGTAATGATTTGGATACAGTGGGTTAAATGCATTATTTTATATACATAAGTTATTTTTACCAATTTCTTCTTAACTTTTAATGTAGCCAACCAGAAAATTTTACAATACCTATGTGGTTCGTGTTATATTTCTACTGGACTATGCCTATGCCAGGGTGGTAATTGTGAAAAAGCAAGATTCATGTAAACTCAGGAAGAAACTTAGGCTGACATAAATCCAACAGCCAGTAAGTCTTAATAATGGTCAATGTCCTTAGGAAGGACACCTAAGAGAATATTTCTTGCATTTTTTTTTCCACAAGAACCCCTCCAACAGCAGAGAATGATTATTTTTATTTTTAAAAGTGTGACCTTATCTCTCCTTCAGAAAGGAAAAGGTGGGTCGCTAGACCTTGTATAAACTGCTGAGCCTCTGAAGTTAATTCTCTCTCAGAGGCCTAGAGCTAACAGCACTTGGTGCACTGCAAAGTAAGGCACCCAAGGATCTACTCAAAGAATGACGAGAGATGCTGGAGCTGAGCAGTGAGGCAATTTTTATATCAGGACTGGCCATGTGCTATCCAGCAGACATCTGTGTGAGCTAATCTCTTAGGGATTGTGGAACAAAATGGAATATCAGGTCAAGTAAAATACTCATGAGGAGAACGGCTAATAAAGCATGATACTTCAAAACTAAATACCACTGGATTAAGTCATGTGGCTTTTCATCAGCATGGCTAAGAAGTCACTGACTCTCTGGGAAAATTTCTTTCACTTCTTTACTCTGGGAAGTAGTGACATTTCCAACAAGCAAACCTGCATCATGGTACCTTCCACCCTGGAAACAAGCCTCATTTTACTCTATACTCTGCTATTTTTATGAACTGCTTTCCCACTCTTCTTTCCAAGGTTTTATACAAGGCAGGAAAAGGGAAACAATAGGAATACATAAAAAGGGTAACACCCCCCCATGTTACTTAGCATTTATATAGTGATTTATATTTATTCTGTGGATGACTTCCCACATTTCCAATAATACATCCATCCAAATGAAAAAAAACCTTTAAAGAAATGTAATAGACTACAGAAATGTTTGTTTCCAACATACAAACTATAGCAATTACTTGCATTTTGTCACTAGAAATTTGACTCTGAGCCTTTGTGTATTTTCAAAATGCTTAATATAAAGCACAAAACAATTATCCAGAAAATTCTCTGGCATTTGGGCACCACAGAGACATGCACATTCTGGTGCCTGCCACAATACTGCTAAATGCTAAGTAAACACAGAACTCCTTCACCGGGACTTTTAATTTCTTATGAGTTAGGGAAGAGAGAAATGTAGTTCCAAATGTTGTTTTAGGGGAACACAAACTGCAAAGCTAAATATACACCGTCACATATACTAACATGACAGTAAACACCCTCACACCATCCGTATTCCACCAAAGCACAATATTAAAATGATCAAGTACTTCTCTTACACGTATTTCTTTTTTTTTTTTTAAGATTTTATTTATTTATTTGACAGAGAGAGAGACAGCGAGAGCAGGAACACAAGAAGGGGGAGTGGTAGAGGGAGACACAGGTTTTCCGCTGAGCAGGGAGCCCGATGCAGGGTTCGATCCCAGGGCTCTGGGATCATGACCTGAGCTGAAGGCAGATGCTTAATGACTGAGCCACCCCAGGTGCCCCTCTTACACATATTTCAATTAAATTCCTTTTTGTTTTAACACCTTCAGGGAAGGAGAGACTTCACAAAAGAAACCCATCTGCTTACAAATCCCTCCTCCATCCCCATTTAAGGCTGTTCTTACTAGGGTCTAGCACGAGGGTCACGTTCTTTTACTTTTTTCACGTTCCTTTTTTTTCTTGCGAACAACCCTTTACAAATATGAAAGCAATTCTTAGCTCCAAGGTCTACAAAAACAGGCCAAGAGCCAGTGCATTTTCAAACGGAAGTGTCTTTTACAGGTGACCAGGGCACAGCTCCCTCATGTTCCAGACAGGGAACGTGAAGACCATTTGGAAGGGGTCACGAGTAGGCCACGGTTACAAAGGACACCGGCTACTAAAATGACTTATTAAGAGACTCAGTCCAGGCCTATGGGAACTCCTTGTTAGGAAGACACTAATAAAGTTCCGGGGAAAATTAGAAAACAATGCTAGTTGCTAAGTGGGAGCACAGCCAATTCGTGCAGCGGGAGCTCCAGGAAAGGACCGGTGGTATGGAAATCTCCATTTGATGTCCGTAATGTGCTAGACGTTATGCTAGCGAGACAGTATTTATAAATACCCCAAGGACTTCAGCTAGGCCTTGAAAAATTAGGGAGGTGGATATTAACTAGGGAAAGGCATTCTAGTTAAAGCAGTATCATGGGCAAAGGCCAGGAGTCAGGAATCACCATCCTGTGCCCCCTGCCTCATCCCAGGAGAGTACAACAGTAAATGGGAGTAACGTGGTCCTGGGTTCCTAGCCCAGCTCCTCATTTACTGGTATGCAACTGTATTCGTTTGCTACCTCTGCTGTCACAAATTACCACAAACTTAGTAGATTAAAAAGACATATTTATCTCACAGTTCTGGAGGTCAGAAGTCCAAAACAGGCCTCAAGGGCTATAATCAAGGTGTCAATAGGGCATGATCCCTCTGGCTCTTGGGGAGAATCCATGTCCTTACCATTGCCAGCCTCCACAGGCTGCCTGCACTCCTTGGCTTGTGTCCCCTCCCACCTTCAAAGACAGCAAGGGCTGGACAAGTCCTTCTCAAATTGCATCACTTTGACACTGTTCTTTGCCTCTCAATTCCAATTTTAAAGGATCCTCCTGATGACACTGGGCCCACTCAAATGATCCAGGATAATCTCCTGTTCTCAGGGTCAGCTGATTAGCAACCCAATTCCACACGCAACCTCAATTCTCCTTTGCCATGCGACGTACCATGTTCATAGGTTCTGGTGATTAGAACAGGGGCATCTCTGGGGAGCCACCATTCTGCCTGCCACAGTGACCTCGAGTCAGTTAACAGTCTCCTCAGAGGCTGTTTCCAAACCAGAGACAGTCACAATGACATATTCACAGTTTCTACTTCAAAGAGTGAAGAATGGATCATCCAGATAAAGGGCTTGACTAACAGGAGGGCTCAGCCTAGTATCAGCTTACCATACTCACCTTTACATAAAGGTGACTCCACTTGGTCAAGTAAAGACCAGAACTGGGTTTGTCTGCACTGAGTTGTTTCACTGTAAGCTTGTGACTTTATTAGAGAAGGTGATCCCTGAGAGTTTCTTAAGATTTAAATATTTTTGGTTCTTTGTCTGGAGTCTTATCTTAGCTTCAAAAACATCAAACAAGCAAACCAAAAACCTTGGAGAAATAGGATACACACACACACACTCCCTAAAAAGGACAATCTTCCAAAAGTAGAAAATATCACAAAACAGAAAGTAAAGATGGTCCTATTTTTAAAATACATAGGTTCAAGGAATCTAAATATCTATAAATGATAAATTTGGTTCGGAGCTTCCTGCATACCTTTTGCTTTCCCCAGCCCCTCTCTATCTTCTCTTTAGTTCCTTACACACTTACCTGAAGGCTGACACCTCATTCACCTTACATCTCATTCTCCCGGGAAACCCTCCCCACCCCACCAATCACTTCCTCTGAGCTATCCGTGATTTGATGTGGATGTCCCGCCTCCACACTCCAACGACCTGTCACAAACCTGTCCCCAGACTCACATTGTAGGCAAGCCTGCCTGCCTGCCTCACTCTGGTGGTACTACATGTTGGGGACTAGTTTTTTTCATCTTTCTAGTTGGAGCACATAGTAGATCCTCAAATATTCATTGAATTAAAAAGTCATGTTTCTGAATCTAACTTATGTGGGGAGGTCTGGCCTTAATTCTTACCTAGCAGTATTTATAAGGCTTAAGAGATAAGCCACAAGGGGAAAAAAGCATCTCCTGTGAAACATGAGGACATCCTTGCTAAAATGATAGCAACATCACAAAAAAAGTCAGTTTTAGGCACAGGAACAAAAAGTATGGAATTTCTACCTTACTCTAATGTGTATTAATCAGTACCCAGAGGGCCTTAGAACTCAAGGAGACAGGAAAAGATTTCCCTCTACGAGTACAGTGACAATGAATGAGATTATCCGAGAATACCAAGTAATCCTAGAACCTGTTTCATTCACAGAGAACTGTTAAACCCAATGCCTGATCCAAACTCTCAAGAGTTAGATCCAGGAACCCAAGGGAAAAAAAAAAAAAGCAATCTCAGAATCAACCTTGCCTAAGAAATCAGTCCCTTGTTTTCTCAATACCTTTAAGAATGTGTGTCACTTATAGAATAAGAAAATCCTCCTCTCTGGACTTCTTGCTATTACATAAAATTTCACAATCTAACAAAAAAGTGCTCCAAAAAAAGCTTTATTCACGAATAAGGATACGGAGGAGAGCGCTTTGTATGCATCCTGACTCAATTCTACCAGCAAAGCACAGCTCCACTGGACGCCACCTGGTGGAGTAGAGAGACCCTACACTGGAATTAGCAGTTCGTCCTCTAATAAATTCCTCTTTAAAAAATTCATTACAACAGTAGTTCCCAAAAGGTGTTCCTTAGAAAACTAAGGCCACAAGGTTCCCCAGTCAACTAAGTTTAGGAATTCCTAACGGTGGCAGAAAAAAGTAGAAACGACATCCTTAGTTAATGGATTAGTGTATTTTCAAGGTAACATTTAAGTACCATGTGAATTTCAGTTCAGTTCATTAGGATTCCAGTGTCAGGGGACAGAGAAAAGCCAGTGGAAAGACAGAGAAATAATGCTTCAGGAAGGGGCCAACGCAGTCCTGTCGTGAGCGATGCCTACACTCTGGTCTAAGGAACCCAAAAGGCCAGGCACAAGGAGAAGTGGTGGTGGTGGGAAGGGATCCAAAGTGACTTAATATCTCATTGCTTCAATCACTCTCACTTGAGCAATTTCAAGGTCAAGTGCCCTTTATTATAGTCATTCATTCAACCTTTTAACTACAACACTGAAATCAAGAAAAAGAACCACACATTAAACTACATGAAAATACAGAACTGCTGGGCACGTGGGCAGCTCAGGTCATGATCCTGGAGTCCCAGGACCAAGTCCCACGTCGGACTCCCTGTTCAGCGGGGAGTCTGCTTCTCCCTCTGACCCTCCCCGCTCTCATGCACTCTAATAATTAAAAATCTTAAAAAAAAAAAAAAAAGACAGACAACACAGAACTGCTATATAAACAATGGTGACAGTAACAGCTAGGAAAATAACAGACAGAAATATGACAAAGCAGCACCGCCCACACCACCTAACAGGCAGGCCTCCACCACAGACAGATCAGCACCAAGACTGCAATCAAGCAGAGAAGGACCCAGATAACTGAGATGAAAGGAAACAGTTAAAACAAACAAAAAGAGAAAGCAATCAGTATTAAGTGCTCAGGCAGAAAGCCAATTTTCCCTAATTCCATTATGATAATGTGTAAAAGTATCAAATGTTACAGAAACGGTCTTAAGAGAGGGAGCAAAGTACCATGGAAGCAGATCTTACAACTAAACGCACGCATTCTTGAGGCAGGCATGTACACTCTGGTAGCACACTCTCCACACTAGACACGAGGCTTCACATCCGGTACATTCTCAAAATACCTATCCACTGATGCCAGCCAGCTACCTGAAGACAAATGTCAGAGAGTGTCCTGGCTATTTCCAAGACAATTAAAAAAGAATAAAGGCAATGGAAAGATATGTGCATTTTGTAAACACTTGTGGCATGTTAAACCAGGACATCTGCTTTCTACCACAAGACTAAACACTTCTCTAGTTAAGCTCTCCATAACCAATTGTTAAGTGAGGCAAATGTGTCTTAGGCCTCAATTTGTTGTACACAATCTAAATACAACCTTGACCTATAATTTACATTTCAAACTATAACATTAAAAAAAAGTGTGCACACCTTTCTCTTACTGAACAGCTACTATTAATAAGTAAAATACTGTCTGACTTGTGGGTATGAGAAAGAAAAGCGGAGGAAAAAACCAGATGCTCAAAGCAAGGTTTTAGTGCACATATTATGGAAAGTTGTCATTCCAAACTTGCCTTTTTCTTCTAAAAATGGTTCCTTAAACCCACAAAAATGAAGTGAAAAATGATGAATCAAAATGAATCTCAGCTCCTGCAAAGTTCATATGCAAAGGATTTTACCAGACCCCCCTAGAGTCACAAGCTAGGGAAGAAATGTAGTCAAGGTAATCAGAGACTAGATTTATTCTGAGAAGAAACTGCCTGTGATCATTTGTCAATATCAGGGATTCGACCAAAGAGGTTTACTTTGTTCCTTCAAATAGTTTTTACTCATTTATCACCTTCCTTTGCTTAAAAAAAAGAAAAGAAAAAACAGAGGGTAAAAGATTACCATATCTTGTACTTGCAAAGGTTCTTCCAAAAAAGAAGTAATATTTTGGAAACCTCTGAATGAAAAAGTAATTTAAGATGAATCATTAGCACACAATATAAGCTAACCAGATAATAAAACATCCTTCCACCATCTTGAAATGTCCTCTTCAACTCAAAAACTTGAATGCTACCATCATGTCGATGAGTAAGTGAGTGCAGATTGGCCTTTCATGTTCAGTTTTCACTTGAGATCTCTGAGGCTTTCATTTTCTTTTTTTAGATTTTATTTATTCATTTGAGACAGAGAGCGAGCATGAGTGGTGAGGGGAAGCAAGAGGGAGAAGCAGACTCCACACTGAGCAGGGGAGTCTGACACGGGTCTCGATCCCAGGACCTACAGATCACAACCCCAGCCAAAGGCAGACGCTTAACGACTGAGCCACCCCAGGCGCCCCGGGGCTTTCATTTTCTAAGAACATTTTTGAGTACCGGCTTCTTAAGCTTTTTTATGTAGGCAGTATGCTGCTTTCAAAATTCAAACTTACACTAAGTCTTCTTAGTCACCTGAATCTGGGCAGCTCAGAGTCTTTCAAGTGGACAGACACATACTTATGTGACAGGCTGATTTCCTCTCTCAATGTCCCCAAGGTGAAAAACACGAATGCAGTAGTTCTCTATGCATACAACCCTAAGACAGTGTCTATCTTAAAACAGCCAGTCATATGACTGTTTGATGTATTTCTAGTATACTATTCTAATCCTCCTCCCCTCAAAATATGGAAGCAATCTAATACGCAGTAACAGAAGGACAGTTACATATTTTTGGTTGATCTACTGGGGGAAAGATGACACAGCCATCAATCTGATCGCTCACTTGGCAAATAGTGACTGAACCCCTGCTATGTGCCAGATGCTGGAGGAAGAGCACTTACTGAAGACACACGGGCCCCACCCTCAGAAATCGCACAGTCTGAGGAAGACAGCCGTTAAACAAATCTCATAACTTCATACATAAATACAAACTATGTTAAGTGCTATGAATGAGAAGCAATAGGATACCCAACTGAGATCAGGGGAAACTGTAGTAGTGGTATTTGACTGGACCCTGAAGGATGAATTGGGGTCTGATAGGTGGAGATCCGGGCCCTAGAGGCTGGGGAGAACGGACCCTAATGCGAGGAAGAAGGGGCAAGAGTGGGGACCAGCTGAGGGTCCACTGGTCTAGTCCAGGGGCGGGGGAATGGGCCTGGACCAGCACGGTAACAGAAGACACAGACAAGTGAGATGAAAGTGTATCCAACAGAAAACTGACAGGAGGTCATGACTGCTACAGAGAAGAACACGGAGCAACATGAAAAGATGGGCAGGACACAATGTTTCATTTAAAAAGTAGGGACCTCAAATAATACATGATTCAGCTGAGTATAAACAAATAAAACAAAATTTTATATATATGTATATGCTTGCTTATGCTGTGATGTGACATGACTTTTATACTTGTAAAAATACTTCCCAAAGGAAATGTATTCCCAAATTATGGTATATCCAACTGGTAATATAACCACTAAAACTCTGACCAAAACTTGTAACTATACATTCAAAAAGGTTACGGTATAAATTTTCAACTGCAAAATATATAATTGCAGACACGGTATGATCAAGCCACAGTTTAAAAAGCTAAACATCTTAGAGACTAGACTGTATTTGAAATAGCATAGTATTTTGTTTGCCAATAGAACACAAAACAGTGTATTTTATATAAATACAGAGAAAAGGAATCGGGAAAATTAAAGTATATAATCATAAGGGTAACATACGTAAAAGCAGATCTCAATATATACACATTTGTTGCAAGTACCAATGTCTGGAATCATTTTTACCTTTCTTTAGTGAGTGCAGCGCTGAAGTGAAGAAGGTCAGATAACCAGGAGGCTGGGGCGAGCCATTGAACTCAAAGTAGCCGAGGACTCCAGGCTGCAGGAACAAGAGCAGAATGAGGTGACTGAGGGACCCGGAGGCCACTGCGTCACAGGAATATTTTATATCTGGACATGCCATCATTATCTGTCAAATGCAATTTGTTGTGTTTCATTTTTTAAGAAGGCTAACCACGTGAACAAAGTTGCGGAACAGGACTGAGCTTTCCCTCCATCTAGACAACCAACAGGGTAAGGGATGGAGACGCAGAGCGTTCACAGGGGCATTCAGAGCTGAAACTTCCTTCCCTCTCCCTAAGTGGGTCTCTCCACCCTCTGCTTACAGTTCTTCGGCAGACGCTTAACCATCTGAGCCACCCAGGCGCCCTGCTTACAGTTCTTCTGCCCTGCTTAGAGTTCTTCTAGGTCCCTGGCTAGAAACCTCACCATCAAGTTCAAGTACTCATGCCTTTTGTTTAGTGTCTCCAGGCAAACTAAATCAATGATTTCTTTATAACCTCTCTCAGATTTCTTCCTCAATCGCTTCCTCTCATTTACTCTAAACATGCCTTCACACTTAGGGAAATCAGGTTAAATGAGACTGGCTCAGCTAGTGTTCAAGGTCATCCTTCCAGGGGCTCTTTGCCCCCACACCCAGACCCCACCTTATACAATGACAACCCTCCTCTCTGGTCAGGTCAGTCTGTGGAAGGCCCATCTCTTACCCTCTCGCTCCTCCACTCCCACAAGTTTCTTTCCCCCTGCTCAATCCATTTATCTAAGCTTTAGCACAGAACACCCCTGCATTCTGCCAAACCAATTAATTGTCCCCTACCAGACCAATCCTGCCTTCCACGTCAGGGTAATTGCTTCCTTCTCTTGAAGGCCCTGTGGCACAAATTCTGTCTGGTGGCATCCTGTGATAATCGTATCTGCCCTAAAAGCCAAACTGTGAGATCCCTGGGGAAAGAGTGCCGGGCCTGGAGTCTGACACTGAATGGTCTTGGGTGGACCCTTCAATGGAAAGCCTCAGCCTCCTTCTCTGACAGATGCGGACAATTCATCACAAGGTTACTGAGAAGAATGAGCTTGATAAAGCACTAGGCAAACGTAAAGACCCCTTTCTGGCCCTAAAGCACATGCTTCATAAGTAAGTGGAGCTGATCTGATCACTGGGACAAAATCAGATCCCAAAGGTAAAGTAGAAATGTAATCTGTTGGTAAAATTTTCCATCAGTACACTGTAAAAAAAGAGGAAATTTCTGATCTGTAGTGGAACACACACCCTTTCAAATCTAAAACACTTGCTTATTTTAAGATTCAATTTTAAATAAATCAACTGGTTTTTAGAAACTGAGAGTCAGAATGTTTAATCCTAATATCTAAAAAAAAGAAAACAGCACATAAATTTATTTCTCAAACTGAGGAAATCAGAAAACAACATTTTCTTCTGCTAAATTCCTTCAACATGTTTTTAACAAGCCAACCCAGGACTGACTTCAAGTAGAATTACAGTGTTTGGGTTTTTACGGTTTCAAACAAGGCTATGACAGTGTAATAAGCCCTTCTACCGAAAACAAAGAAAGACAACATCTTTAGAAATTCTAGTCACTTTGTTAATACTGGGCACAAAAGACAACAAAAATGGAAACTAACAGAAAGACAACAGACTCACTTAAGTTTCTTTAAATTCTGACCAATCTTCCAAACCAAAATCAAATGGAATAAATTCATCCTACATATGCACACGGGTACACACAGTAGTGAAGTAAGGAAAATGCGAATTCTGAGTCTTCACCAAAAACACAAACTCAAGCTTTCAAAACGAGTAACGGGGTGGACACCTCTATAAGGGAAGAGTTTCTTCTTGTTGACAGCCTCACCGCTGCAGTTTTCCAAGGGCCTTTGTAGTTTGGAGGAAGGAGCCTCATCTTCAAAAGAACCAGCACTGCAATTTTCAAGCACTTTGACCAAAGCAATCCCATAAACAATACAAAGCAAACAATCCCATCTGCAAAATTATTTTCACTTCTCATTGCCAAAGAAATGAAGACCGTAAGACTCAACAACTACAGGGGATGATACAAAGCTACAGAAATTGGTAAAAACTAGCCATTCAGAACACAAGGAACAGGCAAAGTCTACTTCAAGTGTTATTTTTCAAATATGCACAATACCATTAACAGTCTATATTAAATTTTGAAAACTGGCATGTTTGAGAATGAACCTTAAAATATTTCAAACAAAAAAGTGCATCTTCACACACAAGGACCTTTCTAGGTCCAGGCCCATAGTTTGCTCAGCAGCAAATAAACCCAGGGGCCACTCTCAGGCAGACGACTCTGTCTGGGCCCCGCACACCTGTGAGGCTCTTTCAGATGAGACGGCCGAGCACATAGACCGGCCTGACGCTGGGCTGAAGTTGAGGAGCAAGCCCTGCCGGTCCACAGGCTGTCCCTGCTCACTTGGATGCTTACCAACGTGTGAAGGTCTTCCACCCCTAGGGTCCTACTGGTCCACTCCTGGATGCTTAACTGGCCTCCAGGTGAGCAGACACAGGAGTTCAAGTGCCCGTGCTCTTCCTTCACGCGTGTAACTGGTCAGGTTTAAATGGGACCCATGACAGTAGGAAAATACCTCTGTGACCTCCTCTCCTACCACTGTGCCCTCTGCTCTGGCTCCACCAGTCTTAGTCCTTCCTTCGGACCTCTGACTTACTGTTCCCTCCTCCTGCAGCACTCCCTCCATCTTTCCTCAGGGCTGCCTCACACACAGACTTCAGTGGAAGTTTCTGCGGCGATATCCTTTCCTCAGAGGAAAGGCTTCCCTGTCTTCTAAAGCAGTTATACCATTCCTCCCTGCCCTTGTGTCTACCACATCACCCTCCTTCATTTTCCTTTGGGCACTTATCTGAAACAACCTTGTACATTAGTCAGAGCCGCCCTAACAAATTACCTCAAACTCGGTGGCCTCAAACAACACATTTATTCTCACAGTTCTAGAGGCTAGCAGTGCAAAATCAGGAGGGCAGCAGGACCGTGCTCTCTCTGGAGGCTCTGAGGAAGAATCCTTCCTTGCCTCTTGCCCAGCTTTTGGTGGCTCCAGACATTCCCTGGCTTGTGGCTGCATCACTCCCGTGTCTGCCTGTGGCTTCACATGGCCTTCTCGCCCATGTCTCTGTGTCCTCTCCTCTTCGTATACAGACACCAGTTATTGGGTTTAGGACCCACTCTAAGTCCAGGATGCTTTCATCTCGAGATCCTTAACTAACGACACCTGTAAAGACCCTATTTCCCAATAAGGCCAATGCTGAGGTTCAGGGCAGACAGGAATTTGGGGAGGACACTACTCAACTCCCTGCACCTTGTCTGTGTTCCTGTTTGTTGTTTATCTCCAGAGGGTCTCTGTTGTTCATCACTACATATCCACTTCAGACAGTACCTGGCACCAAGCAGGCACAAAATAAACATTTGTTAACGAGTGAAAGAATGGAGACAAAAAGATGAGACAAAGCTCCTCCTACAATTTAGCAAGACTAAAACATGATGAGTACCAGATTACAACTTGACCCAGTTTGCGTGCTTTTAATTCCATTCCATGGCGTACAGTATACTCAGCACCTGTTACCATGAGGAGGTTGGAAAGAGGCTATTTATAGGAGGCCAGCAAATCCTCGTCAGCATAAAATATTTCTTTGCTAAGTGAACACCATTTGCAGTGAGGCATACATTTTGGCAGACGGTGTGCACACCCTCTAGTGGCCATAATAGTAACCTCAGTGTTTCTACTCAATGGCACTGAAGTATTTCTTACTAATGTTAACTCACACCTAGAAAATTCAAAACTGTTTCATTCACAGTGCTATCAAACTAGGAGTTGACAGAGGTGGTATCTATTTATTTGCTCAACTGCAGAGCAGACTTTTACTAACAAACAACAGGATAACAGCAGGTGCCAGGCATTCTACTAGGTTTTTCTCCAAAAGGCTCAGGTTTTCTATCACCGGGCAATTTTCCTGACACCCTGCTTTCCCCTCCAAAAGAGTCCCAAGATTTTTTTCCCATCCCACTTAAATTTAAAACAATGTGGTGTGACAAACCTGCTAAGAATAAATTAATGGATGTATGCTAAATCACTGATCCTAAGTGGATAAATCACACAAAACTCATGAAAAGAATCAAAAACTATTTTGGCTGCAAATACAAGATAAGCATTCTAAATAATACTGTTCGCTTTTGGTAGGTAGGTTACAAGGCACAAATCAGATGATTCTGTCAAGTGCTTTCAAAAATAAGAAAGCATTATTGATGTAGAAGCTACTGATACCTAAGTCAAATGATACCTAAAAAATACTAAAATTAGAAGAGCCATAGAACTCCTGACTTTGTAAGTGACATTACCATTACCAAACGCTATTCCCTGCCCACTCAACTCGACATTCACCAAAATAAAAATGCCCTGGCATATGTCTGTCTATGTTGTCCACAAGTGATAAACGACACTTTCCTGTCTGTATCTTAAATAGGCAGGAAGAACCCTCAAGGAAGAGGGATTCTACAGCTGGAGGGAATGAAGAAAGTAGAATTTTTTTTTTAAGATTTTTTTTTTTTTTTTGAGAGAGAGAGAATGAGAGACAAGAGAGCATGAGAGGGGGGAGAAGCAGACTCCCCGCTGAGCAGGGAGCCCAATGCAAGACTCGATCCCGGGACTCCAGGATCATGACCTGGGCCGAAGGCAGTCGCTTAACCAACTGAGCCACCCAGGCGCCAGAAAGTAGAATTTCTTAACATGGTTTGCAACAAGAGGACTTCAAGCTCTTCTTCTCCCTCTGCAGTATCCGCTGGCAAGTTTACTTCAGTTTTTAGTGGCATTCATTATTTATAAGGCAGGTATGATTTCATTTATTTACTTATTTACTTATTTATTTATTTTTAAGAAAGCTCTACACCCAACATGGGGCTCAAACTTACAACCCCCGAGATCAAGAGTCCACGTTCTACCAACTGGGCTAACCAGGTGCTCCAAGGCAGGTATGATTTTAGTGCATGTCTGAGAAGAAAAATCTAGATGTTACCCTGCCTCAATTCTGTGACTATCCTACATAGAACACCCACTCAGTAACACGAAATAGTGAAACCTTGCTGCCTTAACAGCAGGTCAATACCCATGGCCCCATCCTCAATCACTATTTACTCTTAAAAACCATTCCTAAAAAGGAAGGGGGAAAAGTTACAAATTAAGAAGCCAACACCTTCAAAATTTTTCTATCCTGAAAGAGAAAGCCTGGAAAATGACAGAAAATAGTTAAATACCCAAAGTTTTAACTTCTAGATCCATAGTGAAGTTTCAACTCTCAGACCTTAAACATTTCTTTGGACACAAGCAAGAATTTGGGGAGCCAGAAGCCCTGGGCTATAGGCCAGTCTCCACTGAGGGTTAAATTATACCCCTTGCGCCCCCCACCTTCCGAATCTGTTCCAAAGGACCTACCATTTCTATCTCATATGGCTATGAGGAAGATAAGAAGCAAAAGCACATGAAAACTGGAGGGCACTTCACCAGAGCATAGCTTACACATTCTTTGTTGGCTAATAACAAAGTATTTTGGAACTTACAGAAACATGTATTTATAATATTCACCCTGCAATGTCTTTCTGTGATGTTCAATAAATCAAAGGCAAAATTATTTTCCTAAAAATTGCATCCGGGCTCGGTGTCATATTCTACTCAGTGCATCCGGGCTCAGTGACATTGCTAATGTCAGGACTAAAACCTAGAAAACTAGAGGTAATGACGAGCAAACTGATTTGGGCAGGTTTGAGATATCAAGTCAAATACAATGTTTTCCACTGGTTAAAAACTTTTACTGTTTTCGGTAATTCAGTATCAAATCAACTGAAAGAGGCTTTTGGAAGGACTCATCTGAAGGACTTACAAAAATTCCAACCAAGGTAAAACTAGAGCACTTCTCTTTGTGACAGCAACATAAGCATATACATATATGGTCAGGATACACATAATAAAGTAAAAGTTTATGTTAAAGGTTATTACTTCCAGAATATCATCACTTCCCAAGTAATAAACACTAACGGCACAATTTTATGATGGTCCAAATGCTCACAAATATCTCGATTAGAGACAAATGAATTTACAATTAATCAGTATGGTTTTCTTAATGAGGGGACAACTATCAAATGCACTCCTTCAAGATGCCACAAACACACCTAGAGACATAAGCAAAAAGCACTGCCATTCTAACAAACCTCAGAAGTGCCACAAAAACATTAAAGCATTACTTTATCCCAATTCTGGTATACTTAAATTTAAATACACTTAATATTGAAATCCCTTTACAAAACATAAAAATTATGAGATAAGGCTCTTGATCAAAAGATGTACCTTTCATAGTAAGATTTTTTTAAATTAGCAAGACCTTTAACATATTAGGAAGCATATTTTGTGGGGAGGGGCAGTAACAACTTGAGTATAAGGCTGAACATCACGGACAGCTCTACTGATTACAATACAACTCATCCTGTCTCTAGTCCCCCCCAGATAACGCTCCAGGATTTTCCAGTAAGGCACTGCTTGATTTCCATATTCTCTCTGCCACTGTGATACAAGATAAGCTTGCAATAATTAGATTGTGGCATTCTGTGTGCTACCTGAAAAAAAAAAAAGATCTGTTTGTTCTAATACCTGTGAAGCATCCTAAGGCCTTATTTGGGAAAACAGTAATTTACAAGAGACATTCTCAACTGAGGCGATTTTGACCCCCTAGGGGACATCTGGCAATGCCTGGCTATTTTTGGTTGTCACAGCTAAGGGGGGGGGGGAGGAAGTGCTACAGGTATCCAATAGGTAGAGGCCAAGACTGCTGCTAAACATTCTGCAAAGTGTGGGACAGCCCCCACCCTCACAGAACTACCTGACTCCAAATGTCAGTAATGCCGAGGTTGGGAAACCTTAATTCAGAGGAATGTCCAGAAGCATATTGTGCTCTATAGCGGGGCCTCCAAAAATGCCTTTACCTTTCCTCTTTATTCGACTCTTGAAGCCATGGCAGTGGTTTCATTTCTGGATCTAACATTTTGCCGTTACGTTATCTTACAAAGAGTGTGCACGAAACCGAGACCATCTAGGCAGTGTTGGTATGTTTCACAAGATAAATGGTTTCACAAGTGCCATGCTGGGCTGGCCTCCCAAGTTCTCTCACCATTAATCAAATATTGTCTCTTGCCAACCAGGCAATTTCACCTCAGTGAGAAGCAGCCCAGTGAAAGATGATACTAACATGATAAAAGCTATCTACCCCTTGGGAGGAAGCATTCTATAGGCTGACAGGCCATACAGGGTCCCATCTTGGCAGCACCTTCTTGGTCCTGTTTTAAAGGCAGTCTAAACATTGCTGTACATCACTCTAACTCAGCGGGCTGCCGAAATGAGTGATATCACCAGCACATCAGTGAGTCTGATGTGAACTCAGCATCAAACTTGGAGCATCATCTCTGAAAGCACTGCTAACACGCAGATTCAGAGAATGCAGAGGCTAAAGGTAAAGAACCAGCCTTGCTGCTCAGTCATAAAGGGGAACTCGCCTCTCTCCTGCAGGTCCAACCACAGAGACACTATAGAGGCCATAAACAAAACAAGATCAGAAAGAGCTCTGATACAGACGTTCAAGAGCCATGTCTCAAAAAAACTTCCCCAACCAATAACTGACGAACCTTCTTCTGCCTCCCTCTCTCAGCCTCTAAACTTCCCCAAAGCCAAAACAGTCAGAAGGGATTATGTGAGCCAATTCCCTACCTTCAGAGACGAGAAATCTGTGTAAAACTCAGAAGTCAGAGACTTGCTAATGTCAGGACTAAAACCTAGACCTCTAGAGTCCTAGTTGAGTCCTACTCCTTATCACATGACCCCTGCTAAGAACTGGCTCCGAACTCTCTGGATACAAATCTCCAAAGGAGCTGAAAATAATAATGAAGTTGCCTCTCGGTGCTCTTATTACAAGGCTAAATGATCTCAATGTTTTCCATACTTTTCTTTGAAAGGGTAAACACATAATATATACTATTTATTGATGTGCCATTGCTCGTCTGCCATTTTTCCCTTTATTTTTTTAGGAGAAACTCAGTGAAAATGTAAAGAAAAAAACAGAGGGTTTCAAGCAAAACTAGGCACAGTGTTCCACAGAAGTCCCTAAAGAGCCTACCTGAAGGAAGGCCTCTTTGCCCCTGCAGGTCATTTTTTATCATCTTGATTACAAAACAAACAAAAGATTTCTTATATAAGTAGGAATTCCAGCAAACATTACACACGTGTTGAGTTCTCTCAATAGTGCTAAATATCCAGGATTTTCCCATGATGCCATTTCCATGGATAAGTTTTCATTTATTGGGACTACATCCTGCAGGCATTTTCATGTCTTATTTAATCCCTGTTTATAGATGAAGGCATGGAAGCTTAAAGAGGTTAAGAAGCCCATAGGCCACAGAGCTAACAAGTGATGGAGCTCAGTGTCTAAGTCCCGATTCTTCACCATTCTGCCATATCGCCTCCATGACCGTCATCTACTGCAAATCTACATGAAAACCCACTTATCACACAACAATTGCAGTTAAGAGTGAAATGCCCTGTTCCAGTCCCCTGATGCCTGGCAGGTAAGTGACCTGCCCCACGTCACAGAACCAGTTAGTGCTGCCAACGGGACCAGGCCCAGGCACCCAGGGTGGCTCCCAGCTGCCAGCCTGCCCTGGCAGAACGAGAGACAAGCCTGTGAGGGGCACAGAGAGCCACCCCGTAGCCACATAAGAGTGAGGACACATTCACTCTAATGCACACCAGAGAACTTACACGCAGAATAACTAGGTATTAACACTGCTGCTTAGAGAACCTACTCAGAGTTAACATATAAACAGTGTTCCTAACATGACCGAAAAGCTGTAACGACATCCCAGTGAAAGAAATTCATGTCCAAGCTACATAAAATCTCCCCAGTGCAAAAGGTAAAATCCAACCCAGTCACAATTACTAAATCCTCAGTGAGGTCTGGATTCATAGGGTTTATGTCTCAGCTACCTATGGTCCTGTATCTAAGTATCATTTTTACTTGCCATACCCAAGTACGATTTACACTTGCTACAATGACTTTTTCTGTGGAACTAGTCTTATAATTTATTTAGACCATTTTAAGCTTTATACTGGCCTCTGATTAATAAGTGGTCCTGAACACACACTAAGATCCTATAAAAACAATTTATCAGGGGATGAAGCTGGCAATGGGAAAGCAGCAGAGAAGCCATGTTAGGAAACTTTCTGTTAATAAGACCTTGAAAGAGTTATGCACTTTATAAAATAGAAGGGCACACATTCCCAGTTTTTTTAAAACTAAACTACAGCTGACAAGTAAAACCAAGTATTCCATAGTAACATGCCATACAGTGTCAAATAAAATTTTTAGAAATTTGCAGGTGCATATAAACCTGTAAGTTAATTCTTATATGCTCTAAGCTCATCATGAGACAAACTGAAAGTCTGCTGGAAATTCCCAAACAAAAAATTCACAAGGTTTACAAGTGTTCCATTCTCTCAAAACTCACTTGGCTAAACCATCCCTACAATCGAGTATCTCAAAAATCATTTAATTGGGGCTTATCTATAATGTGATCTTTTCATTGCTGCAAATCAAGAGGTATAAAAAACCCTTCTAATATAAACAATCCAACACAACCCAGTGAAACCTTGGGGATGGGAGGAGATATGAAAGACAGGTACCTCGTAGTTTGAGAGAAAATCTAGTAATTCTGATTGAGATGGGATGTAGAGAAGTGGTTTCATCACCCGGCGGACAAACTTCTCAATGTAAACAGCACTCATGGGGCCTTTGTATTCGATTGGTCCAAAACTAGTACCAAAAAAAATAAAAATAAAAAAATAAAAATAATACACCATGCATTAAACCTGTAACGCATAACTGAAATCATCAACACCACAAGACGATCCTGACTGCTTCATAGGTAAGTAGCCTGTGTCCCGGGAGGTGAATGGAGGACCAACTGAGAGTAAGCATTTCATGTGCCGGGAGGCACAAGCAGCCACTACTTTTCTATGAGCTTAATTCAACTGCAAACTGAATTTCAAACAAAGAACATTCATTCTAGCCTCTGGGGGAAAAAGAAAAATTCCCGTAATAGTATTTCTTTAAAAAACAAAACCAAACAGAAAGGCAATCCTGGAAACTGACCAAATGCTAAAGGATTGCAGGATCTTAACTACATAATTCAACGTGGGGGGGGGGGGGAACGGGACTTTCTTTTACACATCACTCTGAAATAAAAAACAAGCTGAGCAATTGGCCCTTGGCCTACTAAAATGTACTTATTAAATATTCCCATAGGCACTTACACAAAGGATCACTAAATAACCTATTCAAAGCTTTACTGTAACAAAAAAAGACAATGGCAAGGGACAAAGTTAGGGATCTACAAAAATGATCTTATTTTCCCTTCCAGGTGTGCTTAGAGATGCACAGGAATTTGATTTAGCATTGCTAAGAAATAAGACCAACTTTCAGTTACCCTCCTAAGCTAATCAGAATCCTCACATGGCTTTCTTCAATCTTGCACAACGCAGACACTGCTCAAATATAACTGAATGGTATGTGGCGGGATGGGGGAGTAAGGTAAAATATAATAACTCCATAACCATTCCTCTAAATAGAAATTGACATTAAGCTTGCTGTTAATAGCAAAATAAACAGAGCATAGTAAAGATTTACATAAATGCTGTGACTGTGATACCATATGCTTACATAAATGACAAACACACATATAATGGGATGAGATAAACACAATTCCTCAGGGTGCACTGAAAATATGATGCCAAACAAAAGAATGTTAGCGTGAAAAAAGTAAAAATAGCACTCTACATGCACAGCTGGGAGACAGAGTTAACAACTCTATCAATTCAAGACCTACATTAGTTTAAAAATTACCACCACCACCAACCCCATCAGCCACTAACAATTTTTAATTTAAAGGAAGAAAGCAAAAAATCATCTGATAACACATTTTGTTCAGCAAAACGGAGCCAAAAGATCTGGAAATGTCATCTACTCAGGCAAACAGGCTCCTGGAGGGTCGTTAGAAGGATCCCAGTGACTTGTAAAAGCTGAGAAGATCTCAGAATGCAGGTGCATAACACATTTTACCAACATACCACAGTCACAACCACGGGAAGAGCTGATCCAGGGCTGCTGAGCCTTGGACAGAGTGTTACAAGAAACTACTCCCTGCCTTAGAGCCTTTTATAAACTTTCTTAGTGACTGGTATCAATACAAGAAAAAAAAATGGAATCTACTTAAAAGCAAAACAGAAAGTCTATTAATTTCTCTAAGCAACCACTAGTAGGTAAGGCATTACGAACACAACAACAACAGAAACACACAAACAGCAATGGTCTGTCTGCCCAGGGCTGAGGCTAAGGGGCCACATTTGCAAGCACTATTAACCAAGAGAACCTCAACACCACTGAATGGTCACAAGAGAGCTTACCTGAAGACATACATTCATTCGTGTGTGTTATGTATAAAACAGAGAACTTGCAGATTTTTAAATAGGATATGAAAAGGCTACATTTCAGGTATCTCTGTGCCTTAGCACTTGCTTGCTTTTGGTACACTGGGAATGGGAGATATTCAAGTGAGTATTAAGAGGTCTGAACGAACTGAAACAAGTAAAACCTAGCAGGCAAAGATGAGGGGCAAGCACTTCAAGGAGAGTATCAACCTCAAATTCCTCAGCTGTAAAACAAGAAGGATGGACTAGATGTTTCTAAAGTTCCTTGCCTGTCCTTTCAATCTTTCTATAAATCTAAGAAAACAAACAGTGTAAGACAATATACTGCACAGCCATATAACCCAAAAAGATATTTTGTACTCGATTCGAGGGAACTCTCCTGATTTTAGCATCACATCAAATTAGGCCCACCTCTGGGCAGTTGACTTGGTTACCTAGTGGCAAGGCCTATACTCCTCACTAGGCACCTGTGCCCTATTTCCTATCTCCAAATATTGTCTACTTCCAAAAAGAGAACTGCAGGGACCTTCGCAGGGCAAGCTTATTTATCCCATTACAGAGCAAAGAGCTTTAGCATCTTCAAATGCAAGAGTTTACTCTCTGAGAAGTACTCTTGTATCTAGAAGAGATTTTGAAGGTGGAGATGGGGTAAGAAAGTGCATTTTTGCTCAAATATTACTTAACAGCTCTTGAGAAACAATACTACATGCCACACAACATTTTATGTTAGAAACATGAGGTATGATGGAACGTGACAGATAATCCACAAATGATAGTTTGATGTTTCTTATAAATCCTCACTGATTAAAGCCTAGGGAGTTCAGAGGAAGGGAAAAAATAAAGTATAAAAAGTAAAGCTCCTACTAATCAAACATTCTTTACCCATTTTACCTTCATTAACAAACTTCAAGCCAATTACACTGAACAAAGTCTAAAGTTTCATCTGTCTCCAAAATTCTTCAAGACCAATTTTAGACATTACTTAACACGGTCTGGGCAGTATTCCAAAATCAAACACCAATATTTCTGCAGCATAATAAATAAACTGGCTCCTTAAGTGGGATAAAGACCAAAGGCAGCCTCTTGTTACTTCAGGCTAGATGAATGCATACGGGAACAAAATTTACGAAAACTTTTCGGGTCTTCAAAGCTTTTTGGATTTCAGGATTATGGGCGTAGGACCGGGGACTCGTGGTAATTTTCTTCCCAGCTGAAAAGGTGCTAAGATTCCCTCCTGCTTATGTATGTTGCCAGGTGACAGGATAAGGACCTTTGTGTATTTTCAGACAATAAAGTACTTCAGGATGTCTGAAATGTACAGCCGCACAATAGGGCCACTAGCACTACCAAAAACAATGCCAGACACTACGTAATGGTATGAAAAAAATGTTCACACAAGCAAGAAAAAGCAATTTAGGAAATACTATTACTACACAATCCCATATTTTTATTTTGGGAAAAAAAGAAAGAGGGTGGATATGTATAGTCGGAGGACAATATAAACCAAACACATAATGATTATGTATGGCTGATTAAATATCCAGATCCCTTTATTTATTTTTGCTTATCTGTGTTTTTTGCTTATCTGTACTTTCTCAATTTCCTACAGTGAATATCTAATACTTTTAAACAGAAAAAAAATTCACTTTGGAACGTAACTGGAATTAGAAAACTAATTCTTACCTCCGATGATACAGATATATCACGGGGAAATAAAAGAAATGCTTCTGTTTTCTGCATTTCCCCTGGTTCCACCAACAGTTAATTGCCACAAACAACACCTGCAGAGCCAAAAAAGGTTTCAAATGACTATGAATAACAACTGAAAAATTACCAAGATCTTAAAGATAAAAATCATAGAAATGGAACTATTCCTCTCTGAAACAGAAAGTGAGAAAAAAATTATCTCCAGTATTCAAAGAAGGTCATCATCTACCACCACACACAAAAAAAGACAAGACCTTCATCTATGGTGTCTAGCTAGGACTCTAGTATTTTACTAGTATTTTACAGTCTAGCCCAAGAGGGAAATGATTTGCTTTGAATTCTAAAGTGAATGAGCACCAGTGAGCTTTTTCTAAGCATGATTACACTAAAACTCAATGGAAGGATATCTTTTGACAGTCAAACCGAGCATGGGAGAAGGAAAAATAATGTTAGCTGCAAATAAAATATCACAAATATCAAACTCCATTTTTAACAACTATATTAAAAACCAGTAAGAATAAGAGAATTACAGCTATGCTCTAAAATGTAGTATTAAGCAGCAAAAATACAAATTAAATACATATTTATAGGTAGATGCTAAGGTATTTCAGAAGTGTCCTTGTGTCTCCAATCTACTTTGAAAAGTACCCAAAAGAAGATGGGTTCATAGATTAGAGCAGGGTTTCTCAACTTCAGCACTACTGCTATTTTGGCCTTCCACTGTTATGAGGCTTTCTGTATGTGTGTTTTTGTTGAGGGGCAGTCCTACACACTGGTTGTAGGGTTTAGCAGTATTCTTGGCCCATACCCACTACATGCCAGCAGCCTCCCCCCCTCAAGAGTGATCCCCCAAAATAGCTCCAAATGCTTCCGAAGGTCCCCTGGGGGAGAAAATTTCCTCTAGGTGAGAACCACTGACTAGAGGAATAGTAAGAGAAATAAATACATGATCAAAAAAGCAAAATAAAATGCCCTTAACAACATTTAACTGGCAATCATATATACAATTCCTTTACCTTTGCTATGTGAAGAAATTTTCATAGTAATACTGAAAAAATATGAAGATTACAAATGAAAAGTCACTTTCAGAGGCCTTCCTTATATGTTGTAAATAGCAATATTGCTCAAAACTTCGTGGAAGCTCTTTAGAGCTCCTTTTAGAGTCCATTTATGAGAAAGGAAAACAATATCTTTACTTAAAGGTGACATCTCGTTTTTTTACTCAAAAACAGGGCACAATCTACCATGTTTGCTAATTTTACTAAAGCAGTGTGGCTCAAACGATTTTTGCCTGTTTCCAAAAATAAACCCCCTCCTTTTCCCTAGTGAGAACACAGAATAATACGTTCTCCATTTGGAAGAAGCTGGAAAAAAAATTTGAAAAAAGCAGTGCCCGTTAGCTGTGGGTGGCACTATAACCTTCACCACTTGTCATGTGATCCTTAGCCAATCGCTCCACCATCCAAGTCTGAGGTCCTGTGCTTCCAAGCACAGGGATGCCAGCGCCAGTGTGCAGAGCTGTCATGAGAAACTGCACAGGGCCCAGCACACCAGAATGCCGTTCCGAAAATCACTCGGAAGGACACCGCTGCTTCAGCTCACAATAAGGTAACAAGTAACTGACACCTGCCCCAAACACAGATTTCCTCCTTGTTCCCCACATGTTCTCTTAATTCAGAAAACTTGGGGAATGCCTGGGGAATGAAGTGGTGACTTCTTTTATGCTAACCTATCGCTTGCCTCCCAGCGCTCCATTAGAGTTCCTGCTTCCTCCCTGGAAGTGTCTGCCAGTTTGGTTATTATTACTTTTTTTTTTTTTTTTAAGTTAGCTCTACTGCCCAACTTGAGGCTTGAACTCACGAACCTAAGATCAAGAGTCACATGCTTTACCAACTGAGCCAGCCTGGCGCCCCTATTATTAGCCATTTTTAAAGGGGGAGGGGGGTAAAGGGAGTACAGGGAACAGATCGATCCCATGGGTCCGAAGTCGGAACATAAAATCACAATCCCCTCAGAACCAGTGTCCCAAGCAATAAAGAGTTCTAATGAAGAGCTAGATTTAAACAGTACTTTGCATCACATTCAGGGATCTATAATGGTTCAAAAGGCTTTGCTAGGTTGGGCAGAAAGCCTCACCAGCATTTATAACTTTGTTTCTAAGAAAAATCAACCCAGAGCTCCAAAGAAACTTCTGGAACTGAGCTGCCTGCATAAATTACCTCAGATGAGTGGTTCTCAGCAGCAGCCTTTTAGAAATCTGTGCGATGCTCTTCTGCTTGTTGCAGTGACTGGGAAGCTACAGGGCATGGGGTGGGCAGGCACTGTGGGAGATAGCCCATGATGCTCGAAACTGTGTTGCACAGGGAAGAATTATCCCCAGCACCCCAGGGCAGTTTGAAATGTCCTGCCCAACAATGAGACTGGAGAAAACCTGTCTGTTAGTAATCAAGCCCAGGACCTAATTCCATTTCATATGTGAATCCAAAGTATGGTTTTTGTATTCACTGAATTTCTTGGGGAAGGCAACTCCTATGTAAACCCAAGGCAGAAATTACTTTGTTTGGTTCCAGCCTTTACCAAGGGCTGTTTACCGCTTAGGAAACTCGAATCAGTGAGGGCAGTGTCCCCACGGCACCTGAATCTCTAACACAACACACCTCTACTGGTCTGCCCCCAACAGTTCTCCATAAAGGGACCAGGACCTATTTTGCCCAAGCATTTACATCCTGAAACACACATGACCTGACTGTGTTACTTTTGTTTCCCCCACCTTTATAATTATAATATTAGTGGACTGGCTCTTTTGCAATTTAATGTGCAAGGAAGTTTTATCATCTATGAATTCCTTTTCAGGACAGCAAAAGACACCTCATAAAATATTTGTTTTATAAAAGGCAACTGGGATCCACTGGGTTGAAAACCACTGCCATACAGATGACTCATTTGTCCAGCCCTTTGGTCTAGCACAAAGGTTAACCTTCATTAAGTATTTGTTGCATATAGCTCTGGTCCAAGTATTTCTATTTGTTTTTATTTTTACTTTTATTTATTTATTTATTTGGTCCAAGTATTTTTAAAAGGTCAGCATGTTACATTGTAGTCATGACATATAAATCTGTCTTACAGCGGGGCACCTGGTTGGCTTAGTCTGACTCTTGGTTTCGGCTCAGGCCATGATCTCAGGCTGGTGAGATCCAGCCCTGCATCGGGGTCCATGCTGGGCATGGAACCTGCTTAAGATTCTCTCTCTGCCCCTCCCTACCCACCCCAACCCCATGTGCATGCACACGCACACGTGCGCTCTCTCTCTCTAATAAATAATGTGAATATTAAAAAAAAAAAAGAAAGAAAAAGAAAATAACTCATGGACAAGTATCCAATGGATATTCAACTAGGCTTTTCAGCATTGAAACCAAACAGCATGGCACCCTGAGATGAACACTGACCTGCATCACAAGGAAACACAGCTCAGTGTTTTCCTCTCCTGCCCCCTCTCCTGCCTCTAACCAACTTATGACCCTCACCATCAGAAATCCTTTTTCTTTACAGAAGGCTTTACAATTTTTTTAAAGTAAGGCTCCTGGCCTTCACCCTGGCTCAGTCAGCCAGCTGGGTAAAGGGGTCTCTCTGGGAACAACCAGCCCTGCACACAGGGCTGGCTCATCCATTTGTAGGCTGAGTGTCAGCATTACCTGGTCTGAAAGCTGACCCGCTGCTTGCTCAATCTCTGACCTGGCAGCAATGGACTGGCCACACCACGGAGCGTAGAAGAACAACAGCACCACCTCTGAGTCCCGGCGAACATGCTCTGCGTAGTCCAGCTGCCCCTGGAAGAGGTCAAGCACCGGAGACCTCGAGGAGAAAAAGCTGACAGGTGGCTTTGCTGGTATTATCACATCTTTTGCTCGACTACAAAAGAGCAAACACAAACACGATTGCTAAGTTTATCTTCTTCTAAAAACAGCTTTATGTGGAGGGAGATCGAAGCTTAAGAGAACAATCTCTGGGATTTTTTAATAAGATTGAATAAGAACATGGAGTTTCTAAAACATCACCGAGGAGTAAAAAACATGCTGTGCTAAGGCAATATTTAGCTGAGAGAATGCAAGATGTGACCAATATGTTGAAAACAACTCTCTAATACTGTCTCCCCAGGTGTGGGATGGGAAGGCAGCAGAGAGCAGAGGAGAAGGAGGTCTTAGAATAATCCCTATCCTTGCCTCCCACACCCAACACACTCCTCCCTCACCTCTCTGCAACCTGGCTCGCCAAAGGAGCCACTGATCTCCAGAGCTTCAGAACAACCAGTGAGCTTGCTCAGAACTAAAGGGAGGGAGCTCTCGTGGCTACCACTAGTAAGATTTCTATGGGAAATTCTTATCATCGACCCACTCTGAGAAAACATTATGTTTATGAGCTGGAGTTGGCCTGTACTTACCCAGGGCATTCAGGCAAAAGTAATAAATAATAATGTAGTTTCTCCAGATATATATATATTGGGAAGCCACTAAAATGGAGCGGGGAGGCCAGAAGGGGGAGCCAGCACCTCTCCATGTCAATTACAGGGAAAAAATGATCAATTAGACTCCAACAGGAGAATCCTCAACAGGAAAAGAATTACAAGCCCCAACAGGAAAAGATGTAACAACTCCTACAAAAAGACTGACTACTCCAGCAATCAGCCATTGAAAAACTGTCATCCCCCCCAAACTCTTGCTTCTCTCCAATGGACTTTCTTTCACAACTACCCCTCCCATCTTCCCCCTTCTCCATAAGATAATGTTGTTCTCCTTTGTCTGTGGGACTTGCCTATGATTTGCCACAGCTTGCATGTCCTGGACTGCAATTCTCTGCTATTTCTGAATAAACCCATTTTTCTGGTAAAATAACTGTTTAATTTTTAAGGTTAACAATATCATGATCCAAAGGTTAATAAAGATGAATAACAAAGTATCAGCCCATTTTAACTGGAAAACAGTCTTCCTGAGTACCTGAAGTTCCCAAAAGGGAGAGACCAAGAGAAGACAGAAAAGAATGAACAAGTGGTCTGAAGTCACAGAGCTGCCACTATTTTTCCCATCAAGACAAAATATCTTGGCTGAGGCTGCACCCCACCAGGTGAAAGGAGCTTAATGAACACCTTGAGCTGTTCACACATCTGCACTACCATGGCATAAAACCATTACCGTGATTTAGCCCAGAAACCAACAGAATTAAAAGAGACCCTAGAAAAGATTCAATTAACCCAAAAGGCAGAAAACGACCAAGGAAGGAACAAAAACCAGAAGGTACAAATGGAAAACAAATAGCCAGAAGGCAGGATTATACCCAACAATATCAAATATTACGTTAAATATGTAATTAAATATTACATTAAATATAAAAGGACTAAACCACCCAATTAAGAGGAAGAGAATGCCAGACTAGATAATGAAGCGAGACCTACCAAATGCTGTCTAAAAGAGACCCATTTTAAACATAAAACATAGGATGAAAGCATAGGATGGGAAAAGATAAATTATCTAAATAGTAAGCATAAAGAAGCTGGAGTAACTCATTAAGTGAAAGAATAAACTGGGGTATATTCTTACAATTAAATGTTACTCAACAATAAAAGAACTGATACATACTATAACTGGATGAATCTCAAAATAATTACACTGAAGAAGTCAGACACTAAAGAATACATATAACATGAATGCATTATATAAAATTCCAAAACTAATCTATAACAAAATAATCACACCAGTGACTATCTAGAGTAGGAAGTGGGGCAGGGACACTGACTGCAGAGGGGTACTGAGGAAACTTTCTGGGGAGGAGGAAACGTTCTCTATCTTGACTGAAAGGATGGAGGTGGTTAAATTTATCAAAAATAATTAATCTGGGGACACCTGGGTGGCTCAGTCGTCAAGCGTCTGCCTTCGGCTCAGGTCATGATCCCAGGGTCCTGGGATCGAGCCCCGCATCGGGTTCCCTGCTCCGCGGGGAAGCCTGCTTCTCCCTCTCCCCACTCCCCCTGCTTGTGTTCCCTCTCCCGCTGTGTCTCTCTCTGTCAAATAAATAAAATCTTTAAAAACAAAAGTAATTAATCTGTACATGTAAAATGTGCAATTTTACTGAAAATAAAATATACCACCATGAAGCTGATGAGAAAAACATCTTGGCTGGTGTGTCTCCTCCTCTGACAACTCTACCCAAAGTAGGAGACCTCATTTTTTCTCTCTCAGCTCCCTGTTGGTTGCTTTTATACCCCTCACCACAATCAGTAACTGACTTCTTTTACCGATTACCAATTCACTCTACCACATCATTAACTCCCTGAAGGCAAGAACCCTATTTTTTTTCACTGTTAGAGCCTCACCGTTTATGGTGCCTGGTCCTCTGAAGTTCGATAATTTGTGAAACGAACAAACTGACCCTCCTACCTCACCTGAACATATGCAAAGGCAAAGTAAATATGAACCCACAGAGATAGACATAATCAAGAACACTCAGAATCAAAGTGTCAGAGGCTCATTTGCTTTACTAGGCATGATCCTAAGGGCCACATCATTATGTTCTATGTTCACATATGTGTTCAAACTAACTTGATAATCTGGCTTCTCAGAATACAGCAAGGTAGCAGGAAGGAAGAACAAGAAGGAAAGTGTGCCAGCTCTGAGACGCCCAGCAGACAGACAAGATATTGAGAACCAAAAAGGAAAATCTAAACACCCAAGACCCTACCTCCTCTAAGAGCCTTGGGTCATTTAGCATTAAGGAAAGAATCCCATGTCCTCCTCTGCATCTAGAAGGTGTTAGCTTCCTGAATTAAGACAGGTTTAAATCTATTACTTCCCGGGCGCCTGGGTGGCTCCGTTGGTTAAGCAACTGCCTTCGGCTCAGGTCATGATCCTGGAGTCCCGGGATCGAGTCCACATCGGGCTCCCTGCTCAGCAGGGAGTCTGCTTCTCCCTCTGACCCTCTCCCCTCTCGTGCTCTCTACCTCATTCTCTCTCTCAAATAAATAAAAATCTTTTTAAAAAAATAAATTTCTTCCCTATTTTTAACCAAAAATTATTAATATCATAAAGTAGCGGTATTAAGAGAACAAATCTCCTATGTATTCACTCAAACTACCATTTTAACCCTGTCATCAGGGAGCTTCGTCTATGCAAAAGATCTCCAGAACCTGAAAAACTCAGTCACTTACACAATAATTCAAAAAAAAAATGTTCACTGGGGCGCCTGGGTGGCTCAGTCGTTAAGCGTGTGCCTTCGGCTCAGGTCATGATCCCAGGGTCCTGGGATCGAGCCCCCGCATCGGGCTCCCTGCTCGGTGGGAAGCCTGCTTCTCCCTCTCCCACTCCCCCTGCTTGTATTCCCTCTCTTGCTGTCTCTCTCTCTGTCAAATAAATAAATAAAATCTTCAAAAAAAATGTTCACTGAGCAAATGTTTGTATGCTTCAGAAACCGTACTGCAGGTACCTAGGCTATAGCCGAAAGCACGAAAATGTTCTCAAGGGAGACGACATACAACCGAACACGTACGCAACAAACAAAAACCCACAAAAGGATCACTGCTAGGTGGAGAATTTAACAGGGTGAGGTGACAGGGGATCTTTTAAGCCGAGACCTGAATGACAGGCAGCCATGCAAAGAGATGAAGAAGGCCCTGCATGACGTGTTATCAAAGGCTCCAAAATTCCCCTCTTTCGAGATGATTCTTCTACCAGTCAAACTGCATGCTGAGTGTTAAATAACACAATCTGAGGGAAAGTGTAGGTCTGTGACAGCCAAACAAAGGAAAATAATCCACTTAGTATTACTGCTCTGCGTGTTCGGAGCGGCTCCTAAAGTCCACCAGCCAGATAAAATACGTGGCCCATGGAAAAGCAAACATTAACCAGGGAAGACAAACATCTGCCTCTGCTCCACCAGAAACATTCACAAGTTTCTATCTAACTCTTAAACTTGCTATAAGTTTTTGAGAAACTCTACCGAGATCAAAGATTTTTTGCAGATTTGAAGGCTCAGTCTCAGGTTCGAAAAACACAAGAGCTAGTTGCAAGCAAAAAGGGCAGGTTGCAACTCCCAAATTTTGTATGAAACGCGCACATTACATCTCCTTCTGAAGAGGATCTGAAGCAGCTTTGAAATCACAAAATGCAAAAAAGGAAAATGAATATATGCACACACACACATACACAGATACAGACACAACTTTTTCCCTCCAAAATCAGGGCGAAAGGAAAGGGAGTAGGATGCAGTCAAGGGGATCGAATGAATAGAAAGGCAGGTAAAATAAAGATTAAAGGCCCCAAAATGTACAATTATTGTGTTTCCACCCCAAATCAACCTTTTTTATATTATCTGGTTTGAACTCAGCTAAGCAACCAAAACTGAGGAGGGCTGTCCCTTATTTTAGGCCTGGTGCTATTAATAAAAATAAAATTTTGAAAAAAATCCTACTTTCTCGTAAGCTCCTGTCCTCATTAATGCAACAATCTTAAAAGTAAAATAGAAGAAGGGGGTCAGAAATGTTCGAGCCTACAACACTATCAGGACACCATTCAATCAAACAAGACTCTAAAAAATCAAGTTCAGTCTATTAAAAGACTCTCCAGCTTTGCCAGTGGCATAGGAAGAAAAGGGACAGGCAAGCGGCCATTCACTGGCTCACTCCTATTCCGAAGCAGGTAGGTGCTCTGCCTGCCACAATGGATTTACACTCTTCCTTCTTCCCAAATCTCAAAGGACTTTCTTAGCTTTTTAAAGTCATGTTCTTTCAGAAAAAACACGAAGCATTATTTCTATGGACGAACAGATGTAAGTTCCCCACCCCTGGAGCTGCGGGGAGTCGGGTGCGGGGGGGGGGGGGGGTGTCGGGGACGGACACAGACGTCCACACACAATGGACCTCTCTTCCGAAATTGAACCCAAAGACATCTTGCAATTCCACGTTGTAAAATACTTCATATATGTTCCTTTGCGCAGCACATGATAAAGAGCGAGGTTAAGAGCCTAGTACCTAACAATAAAGGATTCAAATTCCAGCTCAGCCATTTAATAGGTGGGTGTGATTTGGGGCAAGTTTTGTAACATGACCAAAGCTCAACTCCTTCATCTATAACCTAGAAGGATAAGAGTATATCCAGACTTTACTGGGGACTGAGCCTTTACTGGGTCCATACTAGGCTCTCAGATTATGTAGTAAAGAAATAAATGCACTGATGTAAGTAAGCTGCTGTGCTCAAGCAAGCAGTTTTGTTCCCCAGGGGGCACTTGGCAATGTCTGGAGGCATTTTTGGTTGTCATATCTAGGGCTGTGTGCTATGGGTATTTAGTAGGTACAAGCCAGGGATACTGCTAAACACTCTCAGGACAGCCCCTCTGCCCAAGTGCCAAGGATGAGCAACCCTGCTGGTACTTGGCAAATGATCAATAACAGTTATCATAATTTGTCTCCTTTCACTGAAATTCCCAAACCTCTGACGCCTCTCTGACAACAGAGACCACATGCTATGCTCAACACACTCGGTAAAAATGTTGCAAGTTGAAATCTTCCTCTTGGCTAACAGGCCAGTCAGTTGCAACAGACTTACAAATTGGGAGTCCGAGAAGATACACTGAGGACTTGGGAGACCAAAAGTACTCCTGAAATTTAAAGTACATTTTGTATTTGGGTACCTTCCCCAAAAGAGGCACAGTAACTTTAATTTTTTTCCTGTTCACTATGGTCCAGCCTACCCAGGCCTTCTTTCCAGCTCCAGTAAAACTACAGCCCTGTCCAGATTTTGCCCCTATTGCTCCCTCTACCTTGGACACTCTTCCCCCAAACCTTCCCAGGGCTGGCCCCTTCCTCCTCCCCGGGTGAGCTTCCTAGGTCTTGTGGTCACGAAGGCCTTTCTGCCCCACCCTCATTCCTTCTATTCCCCGCAGAGCACTTACAGAAGCCCTTTAAAATTATATTAAGTTGTTTACTGCCTGTCCCACTGGAAAGGAGAGTGGGATTTTTATCTTCAACGCTCACCTGGGTGAGGGTTACCCACCGCAGCACGTGTGGATGAGTAATCGTTAGATCGATGAGTGCACGAATTGTCGAAGGGGTCTGGGGCTCTAACAGTTGTGAATCATTACACTTGCGGCATAAGGGAAACCAGATGGGTGTTAAATGAGGGTCCTACAGCCTGGGCAGAAGTGACAGGTGCGGCCCCCCCCCCCAAGAAACCCCAACAGGTGACGAGCAGCTCAGAACGTGGGCCACTAACTTCGGTGCTAAAATGGGATGAAGGAAGGGTCCCGAGCAGCACCCGAAAACCTCGCCCGGCTGGCCGGCCGGCCCGCGGGGAAAGTGGCGGGCACGGCCGCAGGCTGAGCAGGGTCGGGTCCGTGGCTCCAGGCGAAGCCAGGCCTCACTTCCCCCCGCGAAGGCCGCTCCAACCCGGGACCCTGCGGGCCCCGAGCCGGCCCTGCGCCGCCGGCCGGGGCCCCGGGGCTGCGGGCCGCCTCACCTGCAGGTAAACTTGAGAGCGACGAGCAGCGCGCAGCCGAGCGCCACGGCCCCGCAGAGCAGCTCGGGTCGCCGGCGCGCCATGAGGGAGGCGCCGCGCAGCCCGCGACGGAGCCGGCCCGCCGAGGACGCTCCGGCCGGGGCCGGGCTGAGGGAGCCGGAGCCCGCGGGGCCGCCGCCGCCGCCGCCGCCACCCTCGTCCTCGGCGTCGTCGCTGCTGCTGCTGCTGTTGCCGCCGCCGCGGCCTCCGCATTCCGACATTACATGCTCCCTGTCGCCGGCTTTATACCGCCGCCGCCGCCGCTTCGGGCCCGAGGGCCCGGCCCGGCCCGTCGCTCCCCAATCCCGCAGCCAGCCGCGCCCGCTAACCCGGACCCTCCACGTCAGCCACACCGCCGCCGCGGCGCCCGCCCCCGCGCAGGCGGCTCCGCCCCCGCCCACGGAGTCTGCGCGGATGCCGGCCCCTCCCGGCGGCCCCGCCCCCCCGGTGATCCCGCCTCCCGTTCAGGGAGTCTGCGCGGATGCCGACACCGCCTGACAGCCCCGCCCCCCAGAGGGCCCGCCCCTCGCCCACGGAGTCTGCGCGGACAGTCGCGCCACAAGCGCCCCTGCGGCCGCCAGCTGTCGTCCCACAGGCTCCGCCCTCCGCCCGCGGAGTCTGCGCAGGCGCGGGTCGAGCGTCCGGCCAGTCCACGACGGGATCCTGCCAGCGCGGGATTTGGGAGCTCGGGAATCCGGGAGTCGCCGCTTGGCCTGCTGAGTCTTAAGTGCCATGATGATGATGGCAGTCGTGCTCGCGAGTCCGTACAGGCCCCGGGGAACATAGGTGCCGTTAATTATCCCCGCTTAACCTTACGAAAATAGATGCAGGGACGAGAGGTGCCCAGGGTCCCACAAGTGAGGCGGGCGGGAGAGGTCACTCGGCCTCGGTTTGCACGTCTGTAAAATGGAGGGTAATAGCAGTACCTCTCCCACAGGGTTGTTTTGAGGATAAATGAGATGATTTACCGAAAGCGCCAGGCCCACAGTGAGATCTCACTAAATCTCAATTACTGTAGTCTCCCAGCGTGCACGATCTGCATCAGTTAAGCGGCGTGTGCCCGAGAGCCTCAGCTCCCACCACGTCAGCCCTTGGGGAAGGGTCTGTGCTGCTTGGACTCACCCCACAGATGGCAAGAAAAACCGAGGCTTGAAGGTCCCTTGACTGAGGCCGCAAAGCTAATAGATGGGAAATTCAGACTCAAAGGCAGGCTGCCCGGGTGACCAGTGACCCACTGCGGACTCTCTCAAACGTCTCTGACTCTAAATGTTAGGTCCTTTCTAAAGTTTTGTGATTATAAAGGACAAGTCAGTAAGGGATGAAATGCGATTTGAGAGTGACAGAAAGGAATCACTGCCATGAGGGGGAGAAACAAGCGTACCTGGGGCGAAGTAAGTCCATACTTACACAGCTGCTGAGGCTGCAGATGACTATGAATAATCACAAAACTGGGCAAATAAAATTCTGAGGGAACCAGGGCAGTATGACTGCAGGCAAAAAACAAAACAAAAAGCATGGGCTGGCGAGAACCAGAAGCTAAGGTGAGACCTCACCTCTGACCCAGGGCAGCTGGGTGAGCCTGGTGCCTGGCTTCCGGGGATGTTAAGGTGTGGCTAGTGTTGGCTACCTTGCTAGGGAGCCATGGCATTCAGTGTGTCCACCACTGAGGCCCAGGACGTTGGTAGCTTATTTACACCTACCATTTTGTTGTACAGTGCTGCTTGGACTCACCCCACAGATGGCAAGAAAAACCGAGGCTTGAAAGTCACTTGACTAGATTTTTTCCAGAATTTCTACTTCAGATTATACTACCTTAATTCCAATAAGAGACGGAAGCTTCTCCAACATAGCTCCGTTTCCTCTTCCCGTTCCTGTGCTTTTACTTTTTCATGTTATATTACAAACTCGGTAATACAGTGTTTTCGTACTGTTTTATATAATCTTGTTTTTATAGACGCCAAGAAAAAAATCTATTTCTAGGTTTTTTTTAATATTAACCTTATTTTAGCATTTCTAGTCCCTCTTGATTTGTCTGTGTAGATCTGAGGTCACTGGTGTATTACTAAGGGAAACAAATATGGCCAAAGTCACCAGTCTCCATTCACTGTAGGTGGCTAGCACAGAATCCACCCTACACTTCTATAAGAGACACCTGTCATTGGCACAGGCCTTTATAAGGTCCAAAGAACTTTCGCTGCCTGTGGGTTCTCTTTTAAGACCTACAATACCTTGTGGCAATGCAAGGTGACATCTCATAGGCCAGGAAACTGCCCTGGATTTAAAAAGGCAGTTCATTTTCTCTTCTCTCTCTAGACATTTTCGTGCTGCTCTGACACCAGAATGTACTTCTGAAACTGATTAAGTTCATTTCTGAACACACCAGGCTGTCAGGGTCAGGCTACACTGCTCTTCAGGGTTCCGTCAGCCATAACTTGTCCACATCGACCCATATCTGAGCTTTCATAACCACTTTTTACACCACGGTCAAGTTGGTGGAGTCTGAGAAGGGGGCGGGGAGAGTATATGTTGAAATCATGCTCATTAACTTTTAAAGCTTCTAAGCATTTACTTAGCAAACAGGATATGCCTGACAAGGTACAGGTTGGCCTGCTGAGTCTTAAGTGCCATGATGATGATGGCAGTCGTGCTCGCGAGTCCGTACAGGCCCCGGGGAACATAGCCTGGGCGGTCTGGACAATGGTGGCTGTTTCTTGGAGACCTTGTATCAGGACCCCAGATTTGGCTTTCCAGAACTTGCTATTCTTCCCTTGCAACAAATACAAGAAGTCTATATTCTAATCTCTCCAGGCCAACTAAAGAGTTTTTGAGTTCTCAGCCACTCACAGGATCTCAAACTAAGTTTCTAGCGTGGATTCCAAAAGTTAAGACAACCGACTTTTTTATCTGTTAACTGAAACAGAGCACCAGAGACCACTTTTTAACATCTGCTTTCCTCCCTGGGGGGAAAGAAAAAAGAGTTTGGAAGAAAGTACAACAATGAAAAAATGTAATGAAAGCCATCAGACTAGAGACCTGGTAGGAAAATAACACGAGTCTATTCTACAGAAAATGTCACCCATAACAGATTATCTGTTGGGCAAATAAGATGCACTCCTAATGCATCCACCAAGTAAAACTGGTCCCAACTGCCTTCCCGCACATGGAGGCAAAACAAGAGTCTCTCCTGTCTTCAAGGAGTCACAGGCAGCCTCTGGTTCTTCTAGATGTTCTACTTGTCTCACCTCACTACCGGCAGCTATATCCTCCTCTCCACGGTGGCCGGACTCACATACAGGAACCAAGACCCTTTTCCGTTACCCCCCTAAACCCACTCATTCAAGGGCGTCACAAGGAAGTGACTTTGTGTGAGGGTTTGAAGGCTTGGCACATCACAGCCCAGCAGATCCCTGTCTTCCAAGCCCATCCACCACTCCCCCCGACCCCCATCCCCAACAAGGACAGAGCACTGGTAACATCCTCAGGACATAGCAGCCCCCCACCCCCACCCCACACCCTGCAGACAACTCTTCTTCCTAGTTCACCGCGTCCCAGCCTCTGAAGCAGGTCAGGGTCCCAGAGGACAGCTTAGCTCTGTCTTTGTGTCTGCCGGCCATCCTGCCAACCAACAGCCCTATTGAGACCGTTGTGCCAGTCATCTGTGGAAACCCATGGCCCACATCCTAGCTGGCTGTTTGTCTCCTTGCTACTCATGCATCTGAATGTAACACAGAAGAGCCCCAGAAGAGTTAACATGTCACTGAACAAGAGAAGCTGCTTATCAACCCAAATCTGGGAGAGAGTGGGACAGAGTGAAAAGACGCTATCATGTCTAATTTGCATACTATCACTAATTGCTTAAAGGCATTAAAAAAAAATCAAAACTGTGATTTTGGGGCCCATTTTCAATAATTCTTTGGGGGGGGACAACCACACCAAAAAATGAAAGACATCTATATATAAAATGTTTATTACAGGCAATATTGGTCCATACACTACACAATACCAACAGTACAAGTGTAATCTTTCAAAATCATCATTTAAACAGCAAAAGACCAAGAAATAAAATTTGAATCAACTGATTATTTTTTCAAAATAGTCTCAATGCACATTATCCTTAGTTCCCTTATTATAGTGAAACATACAAATACAGAAAAATACCCCATTTAACATGTACTAGTGTTAAATGGTTATTTGGCTTAAAATCTGAGTTAAGAAAATCCTTTTTAGCAACCTACGTACAGATAAGTAGCAAACTTCATTATATTAAACAAATTTGTTCCATTTAAAACATGTGAAGAATTTCATCCATCATGTCTTCTGACCCCTAGCGCAAGTGTCTACTCTCTCACCAAGATGGTTCTTATCTGAAGGACCAACTCAAGGAGTCGTCTTAGACATAACCTTACCCTCTTCCCCAACACACTTCATCCAAAAGTCTGTTCAACAGATGGCAACAGGGTAGCGGTCACTTCGCCATTTGATGCCAGTGGTGCCATGAGAGCATGGCCAGACCTGTTAAACAGCGCATTTTCCTACCTACTGTGGGTTGCTGCTCAGGAGGGACGATAGACGCCAATACAAGCAGAAAATCTGCAGCTCCTCTGCTACGTGCCTTAGAACACCTTCAATTTTTCTGGTCAATGCTTTGATTAGGTAACATACATAAAAGCCAGCATATTAGTTTAAATCTTTAAACAAAAAACTATATTTTCCAAAGTCATTATCATTTGGGGCGATTAAGTGATCTTTTCTTGCTTTGTTGAGCTTCATCTTTAGGGCATCCCTTCTTTCTTCCCATTCATGGAGTTCGGCGTTCCCGTGTGCAAATTTACAGCCATTCCCTTCTGTGCAAGTGCCCTTCATATACCTGCAGGGCGAGTCAGCGTGGGTGGTGAGCGTCCCCAGGTTATTTATACAAACCCAAAAAGTGCGTGCTTCACTAGCTTGGTGATTTGCATAAAACTTTTAGTTCAAAATCTTAAGCCTAGAAAAATGAACATTAGATAGCCTTGACATCTACAATGGAAAAAAAAATAGCCCTTTTAAATGTATTTGGTGAGAAATACTGATTGATGAAGGGAGGAAAGACTGCAGTCCTTCCTGATGCAGGAGAAAGAAATCGGAAGTGATGCTACGTAAAAGATGTCTTCAATAGTTTGGGGTATCACATGGATCTGAACTGGGAAATTACATACAGACAGTGATTTGACAAAATGAGGAGCAATTCCAAACTATCTGGTTTTTTTTGCTAAAACATCTTCTAAGGCAACTTAAACAAAGGGGCGATAGTAACCTCTGGGATGTGCCCTCTGACCTGAGTCGGTTCCATATATGCATTGGAACAGCCAGTATTCAGAGGCAGTTTCCGAACCGACGAACATCCCCTGCAGGGCACCTTGTGGTTAGCCACTCACCCCTGACAACTCAAAGATGGTTTGGGCAAATTGGAACAAACATACATCTCTCCTCGGTTATCTTAAGACATCTCAACCCCATATGGGCAGGCTAGTCAATCTTTTCATGTAACCACAGAAGAGTGAAGAAACATCCAAGGAGCAACTAACACTTCGAGCCCCAATCCAAGCACCCACTCTCAGACCTCCTCACCCCCATAACCTCTGCCCACCGCCAGGATGACTGAGCGAGTCACGTGACCTAAGCACTCTCCACGCAGGAGGTTACGAGAGCTACGTACCTATCACAAATACTAAAATACCCGGTTGGAAAGCGGTGCTGCCAGCAGTACTGGTCGTCCTCGGTGTGAAAAACCTTCTCCTTGTGCTTCTCAGAAGAGATGTGGCCTTGCCACTGCTTCTCACTGTTACAGTTCTTGCCGCACATCCAGCAGTGGAAGTCCGCCTAAAGTGCACGGGAGACACGCGTCCCGTCAGTGGGTGTTGTCTGGGTCCCTCAACGGGCCAAACACGGTTTGGAGAGGGCACCAGGGCTAGAAACCCAGACTCTATTCTCGGGGAGCCCATCTGGGGGGGGGGCGGGGGGAGCCGGGCCAGAAGGTAAAGCTCAAAGTCAAAGTCAGAAACTGGACCGAGAAAAGGATCCCAGCACTGGGAGGAGGGCCAGAGCACAGGCAGCAGAGGGCAGTGTCCAGCGAGTCTCTGCCTGAGAGGTGATGGGGGCTGGTGCGCAAACAAGGACGTGTGTAGGGAGGACAAGGGGCCAGGTTCACATGAGGACCCTGGGACGGATGAACACTGTGAGGACCAGCAGAGAGGACGGGAAAGCCCGGAGCTCTCCAGCTGCAGAGGGACGAGCAGCCTTGCCATTCAGGGCACATGAAATGATCTCCTACAATGGGCCAGGACTCACGCCAGGGACCAGGGAAGCCCAGATACTGGGAGGACTCGTTCCCCGGGGCACAGACCTACACAGAAGGAACTGTGTCCTCGTCGGTGGAAGACCACCACAGATGCAAGCTGTAAGCATCTGGGCAGTGTTCCCCAAATGCCCTGGGAAAGCATCATTTGCAAGTGGGTAAGAAGAGATTCCTGGAGACTTCCCATGAGACTGTGACTCGCTAGATCGGGGGGACAGATGAAGATCTACCTGATTAAACAGCCCAGGTAAATCTCCCAACCCAGCAGGTCCAGGTGACCCTGCTTTGGGAACACAGGAACACTTGAAAGGTGGCAAGGGAATCAGCGCTGTGCCTTGGCAGAGGAGGTGGAGTTCAGAGGGCACATCCCAGGCACACGCGTGGGGGCAAGGCCAGGCCACAGACGTGACCCAGATCCAGCAGAGTCAATTATGGGGAGGTACCAAAAAACAAAACAAGAAATAAGGAGCGGGATAACGCATGTGCCTATGTCCCCTTTAAAAACACAAGCCAAGCAGAACTATAGCTTAGGAATAAATAATGTCAAAGATAGGTAAACATAGCCTGGATTTTTGAAATACACACTGGATCTTGCCCCCCCAGGGATGGGGGACAAAAGGGGTTCCAACTCTATCTGTAAACATTTTATTTACTTCACAAAAGCAAACACAATGAACTGTTAACATGGTGGGCTCAAGATAGTCATTATACTGTCCTCCTCACTCTTATAAAAACTTTTAAAAGAAAACCCAAACAGTAAAAAACCACAGAGGACTTCAGGTATCCACAGAACCCTGAGGCAGAGGCCAGACGCTGGCAGGTAAGGAGAGAATGCGGCGGGGGCGGGGGGCGGGGGTGTGTGAGCACCCACGTTTCCAGAGCATCTTCTGAGGCCCGGCTTCAGCCTAAGTGTCCGGGACCCACCCTACTTCACTTACCCATCACGACCCCCCTCCGGGATGCTCATTAACCTGCCCAGGGCCACAGGCTCGTAAGGAGAGGCCCCAGCATTTAGGCTCCAAATTCTCTGGCTCCAAAGTCAGCAAAAGGATCAAGGAAAGGATCTGCTAGAATCGGGGGACTTAAGTTTAACGGCCCAAGGCCACCAGAGGGAGGTGGAGAGACGGGAGGAGGGCAGGCAGGCAGCCAGCGAGGGCACCAGGCTTGAGGGAAAGAGAAAGAAAGGAAAGGCTCCATCAGTGGTGGAAGCGAAGGACTCACGGTAACTTCAGCGTAATCTGTTGGCATGTGAATTTGTTTTCCGTTTTCCTTGTTTGATTGACTGGCAACATCATCACTTTTTTCATTTTTTTGACTCTTTAGCCAGAGTTCATAAAACTGCTCCATATCTTGTACTAAAGAAAAATGAATCACTTGCAGCAGCGGGAATGTAAAGACACCACTGAAATACACACAGGACCATGCACACCTTTTCTATCAGTTGGCATACATTTTCGAGAGGAAAGTGAGATGGCAGAACGGAGACGGGCCACATTAGGCAAGGGGGAGGGGCCCTGTCCGGGGGGGGGGGGAACCCTCATGGCTCTGAACCTAATTCCGGACTGTTGAGAATGCCAACATTAGCTTTCAAGATGAATTAACTCCCTGCATTTGCAAGAGCCTTTGGGGGTGCTGAAAAGTCAGAAACCATTAAAAGGGTATTGCTTAAAAAAAAAAAAAAAAAAAAAAAGCACCTCCCACTGCTTCATGTTGCCCCCAGTAAAACACTCACTATCACCTCCGTAACTATATGGGCTACTAAACACGGCTCGGGGGCCTGCAGCAGATACACTCCTGTCTACCAAGAAAGACCAGAAACTCACTACTACTAGACCGAGATTCTGACCCTGACGGGAGCCTGTCACTCGAGCCACCGTCCCCGAGGACCCACATGCTGGGGTGCCATTCACAACAGCACAACCGTGACCAGGTCCTGGGCAGTGGCTACAAGCTGCTTCCTACAGTAAGAACAAGTGCATTCGGCATGACTATCAAGTGCGAAGCCAGGTTTCTCGACCTCACTGCTGGGCCAGCTAATTCTCTGCTGTGGGGGGCTATCCTGTGCATTGCAGGATGTTTAACAGCATTCCTAGACTCTACACACTAGATGCCAGTAGGACACCCCGCCCAAGTCACGACAACAAAAACGTCTCCGGACATTGCCGAATGTTCCCAAGGGAGGCGGGTGTATGTGGCAAAATTCATCCCCGGTTGAGAACCACTGCGCTAAAAAAAAATCTGGTCATGAGGTTAAGGTCAAAAATCGACTTTGCTGCCTGCACAAGTGTTTCTAACAATATGTCATCAGACTAAGATGAGAGGCCACCTAGAAATCCTTCTCCATCCACACCAGTTGGAGCAGGAATCATTGCAACAGCCCTGGTACGCAAGGACATCTTCGGTAAGGCCCAAGAGTATGTCCCTCCTCCAAGCAAGAGAGTGAGGAGTCCTGTCCACACAGGTCACGGAGTGTGAACAACAGTTAAACACAGCAGGGGACATGCTTCAATCTGACTGGTTCTTGTAATTCAGAGATTGCAGATCTTAGGCAGTTGGTAAATTTCCATCAGTTTCCTAGAGATTAAACAACAATCCCCGTCCTTGCAGTAAAACCTCTCCAGTCAAAAGTGAAAGGCTGTCTGAGGCTCCTCTCAAAGACTCCCATGATCAACTTGCAGTTTGACCAAGATAAACATTCTCTCCTCAGGCCTCTGAATCTGGGGCTGTTCTACCGGGAAGGCCTCCTTGAGGAAACCTTCAATTCTAACCTGATTTTTTAGGGGTGCCTATTCACAGCTGGAGCAGATGGTCTGATTCAGTCAAGAAGGACTGAACTTCCCAGGCCACGTTTTGGGAACACGTCTGTGTCATACAAATACTCCCATATATTTGTATCTGGCTCTGACCGAAGCAAACACAGATCAGATGTCAGGCTCTACTCCACTGACAAAATAGCACAATGCAAACTACTCCCTGGGTTCGAGGTGAGCTGGCATATGTACAGAGAGGAAGGAAACTTCCCAGCAGGCTAGATTTCACGGATGTCAAGCCAGAGGTAAGAGAGCAACTTACTCCCATTCTCCTTCATGTACGTCCACACTTCCCGCTCCTCAGGACTATGAGCAAAGGAACAGTTCCCAACATACTGACATTTTTTCCCAGAAGCAATATGATTACACAGCTGTTTAAAAAAAAAAATGAATATGCTTTAAGACAAGAGTACAGTTAGTAAAACTGCCTAATTTTTACATTTAAGCAAAATAAGCGTTATTATCTGTGCTAACACTGAGTAACACAATTATTACATAAGATTACTTTGAATGAATTCAAACTGACTCTAAGCCCAATATACACGAGATGATATTAAGCTTTCTTATCTCAAAATTTTTCAAAAGAAAATCTCCAAAAGAAAAAAAACAAAGTATGGAACTAGGATATGGAATATTTTCTTATAAGAAAATGTCTACAAACTCCCTTATTCAGAGTACCTGCTTTTAACACAGCAGAGCATTCGATCTCCACAGTGCAAATCTCTGGCCCCCTCAATCTGACAGCAACTCCTCTCCCTGCCTAATCCCCACGGAGCCTCCTTGTCAGCTCCTGGGAGGCAGTAAAGAAACTACGGACTACTCCAAAGGTCCTGAACAGTGTCAGGAAAAATCTCAGACATTTAGCTTACTTATAACCCATTCTGGTAGCTAACCTCAGCCATCATTTGTTCGATATGCATTGTCTGGAGGCAATGAATACACGAGCCAGGCCATCCAGTTACATAGCGTTCAAATATTACCTCTTCTGGTTATTTGCATTGTGTTTTTACTAAGTAAATACAATGAAACTGGTAGGAAAATAAGGTGACAGCGATCAGCAAAATGTAGATGTCTCTAAGAACCACAACTATCAAGAACTAAGAAAACCTCCATCACCAAGACAGCTCATTCTCAAATATCAATATACTTGTCTTTATAGAGCATTCTAGTACAATTAATTGTTAGCCTACTTTGTGTTTCAACAGAGGCTGGCCCTATATGTTAGTTTACATAATATCAGATACTTAGCATCAGTTTTTGCTAAAAATCTAAAAGCAGTCAGTCCTGAATACTGCAGGTTTCCTTCCTTGGACCAATGTCAACGCCCCTGCCCCCCGCCCCCAATCCTCTGCATAAAGTGAAACCCCAATAAGTTCTTAGGCAGGTATTACTAGGGAAACATTTACCATAGTCTCTCAAAGTTCAATGATAAGGAGCAGGGAGAAGAGAAGATAAAGGAGAAGGCCGGCCACTGTGCTGGGTTTTTACATAACACCATCTCATGTAATCTTCCCTAGGACGTAATTATTCCCATTTACAGATGAGCAAACTGAGGCTGAGTAACTTGACCAGGGCCCTTCTGGCAGACTCTGAAGCCCATTCTCCTTCCACCTCACCATACTGTCTACACACATACACACACAGAGTATTATTTCTTCTTTTAGAAAAAGGATCCCTTAGCAATACCTAGTATGGTAGAAAAAAAAGAGGAAATGAGCTACTGGTGCATTGCACGGCAATACAGCACGTCCGAGATTAAAGAATAATCAGTAGTCCCAGCAGCTGAACTAGAATCGTTCTCAGTCACCTTTGTTTTAACAAAGAATGAGGAGTACACCCGTAATCTCCTCTTTTAAAGCCTAAGATATCCACGGTTCCAACAAACCTTCTTCCCCTCCTACAAGGCCCACCAATTCAATCACTCAGATCCCCAAGTCTAAAACCACTGTGGATGAAACACAAACATACCACCTCCTTCAGAGACTGACCTCGTAACCTGTGTATGTTTACAAAATGCAAGGTACCCTGGGCGACAGGAAATTAACCTGCCTCTTCCTCAACTCTCTTGGGCAAGTCAGAGAGGGGGCATCATTTCCAAGGGGACTCTGCAATCCACCTGCTCTGCTTCTGTGGGCAAACAGTTCTCTCCTTCTGTCCACCGTCGGGGCAGAAAGTTTACTGCCTGTCAATGCTCCAAGTGTCTCTGTTTAACTCACACAATGACATCCCCCCAGACTCACTCCAGACTCTCTCCCTTGAAGAGTCAAGTCCAGAGCCGGCTCAAGGGGTTTGCTTGGACAGTTACCTTCAAGACCACGGAACGCAGCAGAGGGTATGGAGCAGAAACGTGCCACCTCATGAATGAAATACGACCCTTTCAGTTGGTCTGGTACCTTCTAAGGGTTTTTTGAAGAACACGTGCCTCGAACACTGACCACTTTTCCTTTGGGTTACTTTTAGAAAATCCTATAAAGTGGGGTATCTTTTAGCTAATATCTATTGCTTTAGTCAAAGAAACTTATCAGTAGCGTTCATAGTAACAAAAGGCCTTGAGTTGGATAGCAAAGCCTAGGAATCAAGTTTAAATGAAATCCTCTCCTACTCACTCCCAAAGTAATTCATCTGAAAAATAAGGTAGGTCATGCCCATAACTATTTCTTGAGTCCACCGTCTATTTCCTTTCTGCGAGTAACTCATCCAGTCCCAGTCAATCTGAAAACTGTCACAGAACCACACATACAAAAGGGGAAGGAAAACAAGAGGACCATTTAAAAATTCTGGTATTACGACGAGCACTGAAGTTCCAATCTGAATCACTACTACTTTCTAATGATTTGAAATGCCTAATAAAAAAAAAAAAGTGGCTTAAAAGTTACGTATGTACATCAAACTGTAAAGGCATTTGTTTCTTTGTGGGGAGAGGACGGATGTTCATCCACTTCTTACGTTCGATGGACATCACTCTCATCGCACGCCGATCTCTGGTCCACCTAAGAAACATGGAGTTCAGAAAAAACAGAGACACACTGGCACAAGGCATAATATAAAGGGACAGGTACAATGTCCGTACCTGAAGGACCAGAGATTTTTTTCTCAACCCTTCTAAAAGAAATGCCTTATGATTCTGTCATTGCATTTCCTATTATTTTAACAGACATTCCCTAGGAATCCTGAACAAAGAACTGATCAAATTCAGAGAAGAAACTACCAAATTCTGTTGAATTCTTATCTATGAAATCGTAAAAATCTCTTCCCTTTCACTTTGCAATTACTCCTACGTTATCTACTTTGCTCTGCTCTCTTCAAAGTCAATCGTTTTTTCTTCTATGTATGATTTTATACCCATGTAACAGAATTATGAAATAGGCATTGTTTGCACACACTCACACACTACTTACGAGTGCCTTGCTTTTGCACTACAATATTTTCTGTTTTTGTCTGGTTCAATGACTTGGCCATTTCTCAGACACTGAGCACACACAAATTTTATCTTCATATTAAGAGATCCGGGCATTATTTGATTGCCAAGTACCTGAAACAATTAAAACATAAGTTTTACTTTTAAGAGAACACCAGTTTTTTGAGAACAAAATACTGAATTGCCAGGTATTTCTTTTCTCATAATAGCATACATACAATTTCTGATACTGTCTGGTTTGATGAGTTGACCATTATATACACTATCGGAGACACTGAGTAGATAACTAAATCTCCAATTCTCCACCCAATGCAAGAGAATATGATAGGTGCAGATTACAGACACCAAACCTCAACTTATGAAAGCCAGCTCTGGAGGGTGATAACCAGGATTCTGTGGGCGGGGAGGTAGTGGATAGAGCAGTCCTGCCAGGTGGGAAGCAGGACCACAGACACAGTCTACCTCCCGCACTCCCAGGATCCCCACAGCCCAAGAACCCAACTGTTTTGCCAATTAAACTGAGTAAGAGAACTGTATCCTACAGCCTTGGCAGGTATTATGGGATGCCTACTTTTTTTTTTTATTATTATGATCAACTAAAATTTGGGATTTTTTTCACATTAAGAATAAGTCAGTGAACAGTAAGAATGTAAGTGGACTAGAAGTATAAACTGCATCTGGGGCACCTGGGTGGCTTAGTCAGTTAAGCATCTGCCTTTGGCTCGGGTCATGGTCCCAGGGTCCTGGGATCGAGCCCCACATCAGGCTCCCTGCTCCAGCGGGGAGCCTGCTTCTCTTGCTCTCTCTCTGTACCTCCCCCCCAACTCGTGCTCTCTCTCTCTCTCAAATGAATAAATAAAATCTTCTTTTTTTAAAAAAGTATAAACTGCACCTGCCAACAAGTGGCATCCATGCAGTCGCTCCAGAAAGGACACCAAATGCAGAAAGTACACAAGAGAAAATACCTGAGCTCCAGGTACGTTCGCTTCCAAATTTTGCCAATATCGTTTAGATTCTTGAGCGATAGCATCATGTGAGATACCTGGGAAATGTACAAGCCTTCCTTTAGGTTCTCCCTCTTTGCATGAACAGTCCACCCATCCAATCACAGACTCGATTCCCTCATTACCCCCCATGTAGCATAATCTGCCACCAAAGATGAATGCATGTCACATCACTCTTTTTCACAATGGATATTTACAAATATAGCTCTTGGTGCGGTCAGAGGAATCTCTCTTCCTCACAAAAGCACACACTACATGCATGAACTCGTACCAGCAAGTCACTACATGAGGCTATACTCAAAATAAGCCACTCTAAAAATGAACAGTGATAGCTTAAAGCTAAGGATAAAATCAATAGTTATGTTGCCATATCACGATGAGAGAGAAAAGTCTCTGATACTGCTCTCTGCCAAACCCTGATTGCTTTTGAGGAGACCTTTTTTTTTTTCCACTTAAGTTTTTTAATTCCAGTAGAGTTTACGTACAGTGTTCTGTTATTTTCAGGTGTGCAATATAGTGATTAAGCACTTCCATCACCCTGTGCTTATCATGATAAGCATGCTCTTCATCCCCATCACCCATTTCATGTGCCCCCCCCACCTGCCCCCTGGTGACCATCAGTATGGTCTCTAGAGTGAAGAGCCTGTTTCTTGGTTTGTGAGGAGACATTTCTTCATCATGCACAAACCTACCTGTTTCATTTTGTAATATCCAGACTTTAAGTTCTACAAGACTATGCGCATAAAAGCACTCATCCTCCCTTAAACAGCCATATCGAACCTCATGTCGACATAAATCAAGCTGACACTGACCATGAAAAGAACGTATTTTGGAGTATTTTACTGTTGTCTCTCGCAAAATGTGGACAAGGCACCTAAGAAACAAACAGAGTGATGTATTATTGTTCTGCCAAAGCCTGTTCAAAAGAAAACAAATACAAATATATACATACATCAGGTCAAGCTCTAGACTGAAAATACATCTTTAAAATCTTTATCAGAAAAAATAAATCACTTTATGCAATTGTTGAATTAATGGAGGGGGAAGATGACTACACATTAAGCCATAAAATATTTAAATCCATGTCATAAGAAGCCACAAATCAATAATGCTTTTCTGTAGAAAACATCAATAATTCATTTAAAAATTCCCAGCAAAATATACTAATAGACATTTTTAAATAGTCATCATCTTTCAAAACAGCGACAACAGAAGAACAGGGCTAAGATGCCTGGGGAGATACTACTCTGGTTTTATTTGGATCTAAAAACAGAATCTATTGTGTCACTATAAAAATTAGAAACTACCAACATACTTATTGTCTTCAAACTCATGCTTTGTAACCGGGTGAGAACAAGAAGTAGAATTATCTTTATTTCTTTTACTTATCATTCTAGGCTTATGATCAAAACATTTCTGGAACAGACAGAGAAGAAGAATTACCACAACAACATAAAACAAAATAGAACTTTTGTACCATACTTATTATGCACATGCTTATACATTACATACTTCTACTGATTAATATTTAAAATAAGGTTTTTGTATTCTTTTGGATCCTAGTAGTAACTACCGTTGGCTGAGTGAATGCTCCCCATTATGGCCGGACCAGTGCTCAGTATTTTCTACTTCTGGGCTTGCAAGTCAGAAACTCTCACCGATTCTACAGCAGAAAATAAGGCTCAGAGACAGTACCTCACAAAGGAATATGAATTCTCCAAGATGCTCTTGGAGAAGTTTGAATACGGTGAGGTTGATCTTTCCATTGCCACCAAAGAAAGCCTCTCTGCTGAACGCCCCTTTCCGCTCCAGCGTCCAGATGTCTATCTCTTCTTGGCAATAAGCAAATGTGCAATGGCCTGAGTATCTACATTCCTCCTCAGCAGCAACATCTAGAAAGACAGACAATTAAAAGACGGTGAAAACATGGCCACTGTTTTTTCAAAGCCAGTCAATATTAAACATGTTTAGGGCACCATCTGAGTTTCTCGAACAACTCACGGATAGCTTCAAGCAAGGACACGCAACTTACTGCGCAGGGATGGTCCTGGCTCTAAAACAACGGCACACGAGCCTGAATTATTTCTATTTCTGACAGGGAAAAGACTTTGATTCTCTCATGTACTCCGTCTAAGCTTAAAAAATCATTTAAGGACATTCAAAGCGCGTTCAGATGAAGCAATCTGACAAAAATGAATCCACAAAGTTCTCTCAAAAGCAACCTCAAAGAGCAACCTTCTCAAAGCCTTAGTTCAGTGTTCTGACTCTGTTTAGACTAAGTCCGGGAACTTCAAGTGTGAGACAGTTTTCCGTTTGAAACCTGGTCAAAGCCTGTTTCGATAAACATCAAGAAAACAGACACTGTGTAAGAAGTTAAAGACAGGGGTGCCTGGGTGGCTCAGATGGTTAAACAGCTGACTATCGATTTCGGCTCAGGGTCATGGGATTGAGCCCTGTATTGGGATTTACGCTCAGCGAGAGTCTACTTGAGATTCTCTCTCTCTCTCTCTCCCCCCCCCCCCGCCCCCCACCCCTGCTCACACCTGCTCGCTCAAATATTAAAAAAAGAAGTTAAAAACAAAGGTAAAAATAATAAATAATAAAAAAATACAAATGTCTCAACCCAAGGAACTTGCTACAATAAACTCTACCTACACACTTTTAGTAACAGTAATAGGGGAACCATTAGAATAAATGTAGCAAATCATTTATCACTTATGTCATGCATGCCAATTAAGTAATTACAGTACATACCTTTACATATATAATACGGTCCTTCATAATTTGTTTTTGTTGGTCTTGGACGTATTTTTTTCCATGATTTGTCATCAACATTCTTTATTCTACCAATTAAAATATCCTTCTTACATTTATGATCCATATTAGCATGATAAGTGAAATCCATTAACTTCGGGCCTGGAAAAGATGTGAAAAAGGATTGCTCGAAGGCACAAAAAGTAACGTTTCATTTCACAGGCACATTTACAAGCAGATGTGAGCAGATGGATACTGATTATTACATTCCCACAAAAATCCTATTTTTATAACTCCCAAATGTAAATAAGCTACTGATTTGTGCCTCTTATATGCTATCTGTCAGAGAACACAAAGTTTTATTAGACACCAGTGGCCTCAAAACATACCCTTATTTAACTACGAGGACAGGAATTCTTATGGCTTCTAAAGGTAAAGAACACCATTAAATACGCAACTAAGAAAGAAAATGAATTTGGATCCAGTTTAAGATAAACTGTGTTTCTATCACCTGACTTAGGGGTAAAGACATGAAACAAACCAACAGAAAAGACTTCAATTTTATAAACATTACATCAAATATTGGTCTTAGAACGCTTTTTTTCTCGTTCTTGCTTTATTTGAAAATGATCACATTCTTGGGGGCCCTGGCTGGCTCAGTAGGTAAAGCGTCTGCCTTCAAGCTCAGGTCATGATCTCAGGGTCCTGGGATCAAGCCCCAGGTCATTGTGCTCCCTGCTCAGCGGGCAGCGTGAGTCTCCCTCTGCCTCCCCTCCCCCCCCTGCCCCCACTCATTCTCTCTCTTTCTCTCTCAAATAAATAAAATCTTTAAAAAAATGATCACATTCTTAAACATGTATGTAGAATATAAAGAATTTCATAAAAATTTCAATAAGATCTCAAAATCAGGTAGATGTTCCATTCCATATAATTCTATAAATGAAATCATTATCAAATAAGAGCAGACTTATCCTATTAGACTCCAAGGGGCCCAAGTCAATAATTGCTGCTTGCTAAGCAAGAACTCAAATAGGGCTGGGAGAATCACAGTAGCTGGTGTTTTCCACGCCTACTGACGAATTCCTAAGAACTCTCAGATGGGCTAGCTTATTAATATCGTCAGCTCCTTTGTTTGGTCCTGACCTGATTTTACAAAACAGATCTGACAAGCTTGTCTCAGTTCATGGGTTCCTTCGAGGGGATGTCTTGGGGTCACTGATGAAGGTGGTTTAGTAAGTGCACTTCCAAAAAAGTTTCCGAAGTCATTTCTGGGGTGGCTTGAAATTCCCAGGAAACTCTCAGAAGCAAACAAGGTGCCTGGGCCATTCATCTGCAAGAAGAATAAGAAAAAAAAAAACAAAAAACAGGAAAAAAAAACAGCCAACAAATATTGCACTATCACTAAAGATGGAAACAAATTTGTGAAAATACGACATTCTTCATCTGCTGAAATCCGTACTAGTCTGTCCTTGCTGCGCTTCTATTTAAAAAAAAAAAAAAAAAAAAAACGGTTTCTTTCTGTTTTCCTCTCTTTGGGTCTCTAGGCCCCTCCCCCGCTGTCTTTGATCCTCCGTGCAAAGTTGTTAAAAGTAACAGGTAACTGTTCTGCTTCGACAGCACAGCACACGCATTTTATCCGCCCTGATCTCAGCTTCCCTGTTTGGTTTCTGCTGCACTAAAGCCTCCTCCACGGTCTGCGACAGACCCCGTCTCACACACAGAGCATTTATGACCGGATGCTCCAGGAGAGTCTTATTTTACCGCTCTTTCCCCCAGCACACGCAAAATGTAAGGGAGACCAGCACGGCCATTCAAGTCAGTCAGTTACTTAAGCAAAAGGCCTCCGTTCACGTTTAAGCGACGACGCATTTACAAAAGAGGAAGTGACACTTACAAGTAAAAGGGAAGAATTACTGCTGCTAAGCGCTGTTCCCTCTCTAGAAGTGGAGGTGGGCAGATCTAAAATAATAAAAACACTTCAACAGACCTTCTCATTCTAATCATGCAACAAGAACATCAGGGCATCAGGGCTCAGGGGCTGACTACGGCTTCCCCGCGCTACTCCCCATCCTCACTCGTGACACCCAGACTGGGCAGTGGACTTCCCTCTGGAGACCAAGGGCACACACAACCCTCCAACACACTTATATAAAGAGCTGTTCTCGGAGACGTGAGCTAAAGCAGGGCCTACGGAGCAGGACCAGTTAAAAGGACTAAGAAAATAATTCATACGCCAAATGGGAACAGAGCCTCTCCTTTTCAAACTACGAAGCCGGAACTCGTCACAACATGAAGGAAATTAGTAAGGCACGATGACTTTCTCTATCTCAGTCTACCACTCGAGTAATATGCTCTCTGCCCTTCTGTTTCACACTAATTTTAGGTTTTTCAGGTGTCAATCTCTTGAAAGCAATCGTTTTGATTTTTCTCCCTTTAACCATGTAACAATGCCTTAGAAAAAATCTGAAGATTGTTAGCATTATTGTTTAAAGTATATATTAGACCTGGAATTACGAAAACAGGAGTCAGACCAAAAACTCAGCAACCCCTTGTAAAAACTAAGGCACCAGGCAGTGCACTGACCTCCAGGGATGGAGCCTGAAACAGAAAACTCTGTAAATTCTGTAAATCTAATTCTGAACAATTCTGACCCGACATTAGTCGTAACTAAGTATCTACCTCGTTCAGAATTTAAAAGGATAGCCTGTCTTTAAGATTCTCTCAGCTGGGGTACTCCTTTCTTGGAGAAAACATTAAAGTCATTTTGCCCCTCAAAACAACAGACACCCAGCTTAACAAAGTATCTTGTTTAAGAAAACAAACCGAAACGAGTGCCCCGTACATCCCTACATATTCCTATGCTTCCTGAGCTCCGGAATGGCACACAGTTCAGTCCAGGCAAATTAAAACTGAAGACTGAGTTTGTATATTTTCAGCTACCCTGAAAATAATCCAAGTACCAACTCCCTAGAGTTAAATAATTGCCAAACACAGAGGATCTTTTTTTAAAAAATTAACTGGGATTATTTACATAAATGGCTCGATTCTTACCTCGCTTGGAATCACTCATTGAAAATGAATTTAAAGAAGAGCAGAAATCTTCTAAGGATGAAGTCAAAGGCGGATACAGCTCGGAGAAGGATGGTGGAGGAGCATACCTTGCACCAATCGGCAAGGTGCCCAACAGAGATGCTGAGAAGGGTATGCTGGGGGGGACACTGGCAGCCGGGAGGGCTCCTCTGACTAATGCTGATGGCTAGAAAAGAAAAAAAGATTCTATTAAAATCCAGGAAACTCAGTTACAAGTAGGCCGAACTGCTTTGAACATCAGCATATAAGGCACAAACTCTGACGCTAGGCAATTACGTAACAAAGTTGAAATCAAAATCAAGCCTCCATAGAATAATCTAGGCTACAGAGCTTAGTTCTCGGCAAGCCCACTTTTCAAAAAGGATCAAGGTCTGAAGGCCAGTACTGTTTCAAGCCAAATGTTACATTCACGTTTCATTTCCCTCTGATTCCTTCCCTTCACCCTACCCTGAGACTCATAAGAACTGGCTCTATTCCAGAGGAGTAGTGTGGGGGCTGGGGGAGAAGGAAGGTGCTCAAGGGAAGGGAGTTGCAGAAGCCAGACACCCCGGACCATCCTTCTTGGGGATGTGAAATGTACAATCTCACAAGGACAAATGGAATGCTGCCTCTCTCCTCCCCGCTCACTGTGACAATTTACTGAGAGCTCCCACGCCTTGTTAAGTACTGAGGAAAGTTACTACTATCTATTTGTTAACCTTTCCAAGATACTTCCTACCATGATGGCCACTGTACAGACCAGGAAACTGGGGGTGAAGTAAGTTGCCAAAGACCACAGAGGTGGAAAGATTCGAACCCCGGGGTGCCTGCCTTTTACATTGTACCTCCTCCCTCTCTTTCAGCCACACCGAAACCAGCTCTGAATTGCTCCCCCTCTTCCTCCTCCTCATATTATTGCTGCTGCCGCTATTTCAAGATACTTTATGGCAGCGTCAGTAAACCTTTTCTGCGAAGGGCTAGATCGTAAATATTTTAGGCTTTGCCAACCACAGTCTCTGTTTCAACTATTGGACCGTGTTGCTGCAATAAAAAGGCAGCCCACAGACAATACATAAGGGGGTGGTCGTGCCTGTGTTCCAACAAAACTTTACTGATGAACCTGAAATATGAATTTCATATCACTTTCATGTGTCAAAAGATACTGTTCTCCTTTTTTTTTTCTTCCAACCATTTAAAAATCTAAGACCCCCATTCTTATGTTGCAGGCCATACAAAAACAAGCCTCAGTCCAGATCTAGCCTGACCTTGGCTTTACAGTTACCCTGAGGCATTATCCCTTAAGCTCTTAATCCAAAAGACATGTTTTTCTTTAAATATCAAATGCCTATTCTTTTTCAGAATTTTATTTATTTTTTAAGGATTTTATTTATTTATTTATCTATTTGAGAGAGCAAGAGAAAGAGAGCATGTGCGCACAAGCGACCAAGGTTCCATCCCAGGACCCAGAGATCATGACCCTGAGCTGAAGGCAGTTGCTTAACTGACTGAGTCACCCAGGTGCCCCTCTTTTTCAGAATTTTTAACACACCCTTTCCATGCTATGTGATTCCAACAGGTGTTGAGGAAAACTGGGTCATTACTAGATCAGCGTTCCTTTTTTATTTAAAAAATAACCACTTGAGCCTGGTACCACCAGAGAAGGACAAAAGTAATTTTTAAGGTAAGAGACCTAAAGTTTAGCCTCAGCATTACCTGTAGGTAATGCTGAAAATACAGTTACATGGCAATTTTTTTTTTTTTTTAATTAAACCTGGGGCACCTGCGTGGCTCAGTTGGTTAGGCATCCAACTCCTGATTTCGGCTCAGGTCACGATCTCAGGGTTGCGGGACTGAGCCCTGCATTGGCGCTGAGCATGGAGCCTGCTTAAGAGTCTCTCTCCCTCTCCCTCTGCCCTTCCCCCACCCAACCCAGCTCACGCTCTCTCTATAAAAATAATAAGAGACAAATAAAAATTAAGCCTGGCTTCAAAAGAGAGGAGTAATGCTGAAATTTACCATAACAGTTTCATTGGCTTCAGGGGCCGAATCAAGAAGGTCATCTATTTCATCTCCAAGGACCATATCTCCATCATCCAAAAATGCTTCCGGCATAGTGAAGGGGGTCTTCCCTCCGTTTGCCAGCACTGTTGATGGCAGAGAGCTCTCTTCCACTTGCAGTGGCAAAATAGAAGTTAAGGGCATAATGGGACCGGAGACCAACTCACTTCCAACTTGGTGAGAGAAGCTGGATGTAGGCACAGAGACAACGGGAACGGCTTCCTGCCTTGGAGTTAATAAATCTGTAACACGGATAGAAACGTACTCACTCGTCCTCAGTGTACTCACAGAAGACGAGCATGAAGAGCCAATAACAGAGAAAATGAAGAGCTAGGTGAAAATAGGGAAGCGATTATAAAAATAAATGGAAAGACAATAGTAAAAGCAAATCAAATGAAAGGGTAAAAATAATTTTAAAAGTCATTTGTTTTACCCAGGAATAGACGTATTCACTTGTGAAAACGTATCCGTCTTTCTCACAGTGCCTGGGCCCCTTTCTGGCCAGAGCTGTGAGATGCTGGCTGGGCCACAGGAGGTATTCAATGACCACCTACCGACATCCAGTATTATCAATCCCTTGCGGGCACATCCAGAAGCACAAAGGTAGTTTTCGAAATTATTCTTGCTTTAATACTAACAGTCACACGGTAATCTTATCTGACGACACTACGAGACATACAATATCTAAAGCTGGTACTTTCTAGAAGAAGAGGACAGGTGAAAACATACCTGGCTCGATATCTTCCACAGAACAGTTCAAAGCCTAGAAATTAAACCAAATAACGGATCATAGTATTGTCAGGATTCTACGCTACAAGCCATCTGTCATATCTCACTCTAAGAGAGCAATGCCAAGTTCTCACAGAAAGCTGACTTCCTTCCAGTTAAGATCCAAGAAACAAACGGAATATTCGGTGCCACGTGGCTAAGCAGGGCTAGTCAATCAGCACCACCACTGGCTTCTTGTGGACACTATTTCTCAACGGATACTCAGGAACATCCCCGTTCCAGAGGGACTAGTCTAGCTGCTACTCACTCCCCAACTCACAATGGCATCCTAACAGCTCCAAGACTTACCTTTAAAAAACAACTCGTTAATTGTGTTTAACCCAATGACTCCCAAAATCAGTATGTGGCCCTGAGCCACTTTTTCTAATAAAACCTAACATCTACGAACATCCTGGAAAATGCTCCAATGGACTTCAGGAAATGCTGGGTAAAAGATATTACTTGAGTTGTTTGTTTCTTTTTATAGGACAGGAAGCTCTGGCCAATTATGTGTCTGAGGAACAAAAAGCTCTCAAAAATAGACGCAAACCAAAAACATTAAAAGCAGAACTGCCAATGCTTCTATCTGTTTTTTTTTTTTTAACAAAAAGCTATGAGTCTTACAGAAGTAATCACTTTACCTTGGGAGCCCCATCCCCAGGAACTGATTTTAATGAGAGCTGAAAGAAAAGAAAGATGCTAATTTTAAAAAATTAAGTTAAAAATAGAACTGACTCCAGGTAACAAAACAAAATGAAAATACCTCCTGCAGAGAACTCCGGCTTACCTCGGCCCTGACATATGCTTTTCTAATTTTAAATCCCAATTTCTGCGCTAATTCTTGAGTCAGTTTTACTACATGTTCATCCTGGGGGGGAGGGGGGGGGAGAACAACGAAAATGTGATTAATGGAGGCTTGTATTTACTAACTGTGAAGACAAATAGGCAAAACAGCTCTAACTCCTCTTCTGTCCAGACACTCGCTTTAGGATCACTTCCAACTCAAGCATGCAGACAGCTGGCTGGAAAATGTTAACTCTTTCCATGCCATTTCTCCACCTGGAAGCAAGGAAATGGTTATGATGGAAGCCAACAAACTGACGTATGAGGTCCATACCTGAGGCACGGCCAAGGAGCACTTCGCTACAGAGTCATAAGCCTCTCTGTATCTTCCTAAATCACTGAGAGCCTTCGATTTCCGATACAGAGCTTTGCAGTTACTGGCATTTAGACTGAGGACAGCATCACACTCTTCTAAAACTTTATCGTGGAAACCCTGAGAGGTAAAGCCAAAGAAAGTTAGCCACAATTCACTTCTTGCACTGATGCCTTCTTGCAAATGCAAACAAATGAAGATCCCGGACTACTACCCCCACCCCCTTTTAAACTCTTACGTTCGCGGTATTTTTCTAAAAATCACCCTCAAAAAAAAAAATTTTTTTTAATTATCTTCATTATGAAATTTCAAATCCACAAAAGTACATAGAATATCAATCCCCATGTACCCATCACCCAGATCAGATAAACGTTAACATCTGGCCATAAAGGCCCCAGATCTTCAAGAAATAAAACTTTTCAGACTCGGCTGCTGCCCCAGGAATCGTTCCCCTTGTCCTACTCTCTCCACTGGTTACCCTTTGTTGAAACTCATTAAAATGTCAACTGGAGAGGCACCTGGGTGGCTCAGCTTAGTTAGGCATCGGGCTCTTGGTTTTGGCTCAGGTCATATCTCAGTCATGAGATCCAGCCAAACGTCAGGCTCCAAGCTCACCAGGGAGTCTGCTGGAGATTCTCTCTCCCCCTCCCTCTGCTCCCCCGCCCTGTGCGTGCACACACACGCATTCTCTCTCTCAGATAAATAATCTTAAAAAAAAAAAATGTCAACTGGAAATATAACTCCCAAACAGCTAGCCAATGAAGAATCCACTACAGAAAACAAATCTGTGAACACCTGGGTCTTCCTGCACTTATTTCTCTTATAAGCAGACACAGCCCAGAAGCCAGACTCACATGGCAACTCTAAGGACCATCCAAGAAACAAATTATTTCTAAAATCCCGGAACATTTATCCAAAGCTGATTTTTCAAAGCCTCAGGCCCCGCATCGGGCTCCCTGCTCGGCGGGAAGCCTGCTTCTCCCTCTCCCACTCCCCCTGCTGTGTTCCCTCTCTCGCTGTGTCTCTGTCAAGTAAATAAAATATTTATTAAAAAAAAAAGTAAAACGGAAATTAGAAAGCTGATTTTTAATGTACTATGTTATTGAAAATGTTTTTTTCTCTCTAGAAACACCTTTAAAAAATCACAACTCGGGCGCCTGGGTGGCTCAGTTGGTTAAGCGTCTGCCTTCGGCTCAGGTCATAGTCCCAGGGTCCTGGGATCGAGTCCCGCATCGGGCTCCCTGCTCCGCAGGAAGCCTGCTTCTCCCTCTCCCACTCCCCCTGCTTGTGTTCCCTCTCTCGCTGTGTCTCTGTCAAATAAATAAAATCTTTAAAAAATAACATAAAATAAAATAATCACAACTCACCATATTAGAATAGCAAGCAATACGATTTATATGCAGCTTTTCAATTATTTCTTTAGGGATGACAATTTCTTCAGACTTTGCATAACCAGCGATATTCAAAGCTTCCGTGTACTGGCTTATCGAGTTGTTCCAATCACGTTCCCGATAAACATCATTGCCTTCATTAAAAAGATTTCTCACAAGAGCACGTAAATATACCTTAAAAAAAGAAAGTTACCACTTGAAGCCCTTTACGGAACAAGTCAGGCTATGAGGAAATTTTAATTTGTGTACGGAAAACTTCCCGAGTCTTCTATGTGACGTAGCAATAAACACAGCTCTAAGAAACTGGGAACTGAGACCATGCCGCCGTCATCTCAGCAAGGGCTTTATCTTGCTCGCTTTTTAGAGAGAAAATTCAATTTCTCATGAAGAGAAATGCAGCAAAATATTTGTTCACATCCCCAACTCTGTGCCTGTGAGGCATTCCTACAAGGAGAAACTCTAGGTCACAAAGATTGAGCATCATAAGGCTTCTGACTCGTATTTCTAAACTGCCTTCCAAAGGGGCAATAACGAGGAACACGTCTAGTGGTTTCCTTCACGGCACCGCCACCAGTACCGGGTAGTATGTGTGCACCTGTGTACGTGTACACATAAAACCCCTACTAATTTCTAGGTGAAAAACTGTCCCCTTTTTTATCTGCATGTCTGATTACCAACAATTTCCCACATTTTGCTGTTGTTGTTTCTATCCTTTTTGTTTGTTTGTTTCAGAGGTAGAATTTAGTGATTCACCAGTTGCAAATAATGTCCCACATTTTTATGGACCATTGTATTTCCTCTTTTGTAAATGTTTGCTCAAGTCAGCTACTGATTTGGGAGTGGGGATGTTAAACCCTTTTCTCACCAAGGAAGCACAGTATATATATTCTTTCAGTACCTATAAAAGTTCTGAAGTTTCGGTACATGTAAAAGTTCCTTCATGATTTCTATCATTGCTTTAACGTTGTAAAAGTCAAGATCAGATAAATCGTACAAAAACAGATATTCAAGTCCTCAGTCTCATTTTACGAAATTCATGTCTAAGCAGACAAAAGTAGTAAAGAACACCGAACAGATCAACCTTTAACAAGGGAGGTGACGTGTGACCCAACACTTAACCTCTCGGGAACCCGGTTCCACATGTCAGGACTATAAAATGAATTGTAAAATGAACAGTTGTTCCAGGTGCTTTCTAGCCATAATACTCTCTGATTCTACATCTGTTTGGAGAGATGGAGGGGAGGGAGAAGAAGACAGAAAGGAAACAGAGAAGGGGGAGACAGAGAGGCAGAGAGAAAGAAGGACTTCTTAGAAGGATCAAAACCCACAGAGACAAGAAGCCACAGGTGAACTAACAGTCTGTACCGACGAGGGCCTTTAGTCTAAGACCCAGGGAACCAGGCTTTCACTGCGTTTCTCACTAGTTTTATCTCTAACTGTTCCCTCTTAGGATCCAGGCACCCTTACTGTTAGATCATCCCTTCTCCTAAATAAGAGAGTGTGTGAAGTCTCCTTTGAAACATAATCTGTCTCACTTGTTTTCAATGAAATAAGAGGTAGGCTAACAGTAATTTTCAAAGGTCTCAGAGGAAAAATTAGTGCAAACTACACTCATGGAGGAAAGACAATACAGGACAACTGTCCACGTGTGCCGACAATAATGTTGTCCTATATGTGTATGAGATTGGCAAACTCTTTCTCTAAGTGCCCAGAGAGAAAATATTTCAGGCTCTGTGGGCCATATGGTCTCTGTCTCAGCTACCATATGTCATGCAAGCAGCCACAGATAGGTGTGGCTGTGTTCCAATAAAACTTTATTTATAGCAACAGACAAAGGGCCACATTCGGCCCACAAAGCCATCGTCGGGCAACCCCCACTAGACATGGTAGTTCTCAGGCTACTTGCAGAGCTTTCAGGCACAGGTGTTCCCCATCATTACCTCATATTGTTCCTGTGTTCCTGGGTACGACAGTGGTGACCTAAGGAGAAGAAACCAAGTAATTGTAATTATCAGGCTCTCGCCGGGATTGGTTCATCCAGAAGTCATTGTAAAACTGAGCTTCTGTTAGCTTGCCACGGGTCCAAAGCATGTCTGAAAGACCTACCTCTCTTTACTACCATTACTCATATCTAACTGTAGGCATGGGAAAAAGAACCTGTAACTCTTCCCTTATATTCTCTTGAGTAAGTATAACACTTTTCTTCTCCAACCTACTTCTACTAAAAGAAGGCGTAATTCCTCAAATACCAAGAAAGTTGTAAAATAGCATAGAACCACTAATACTTTGGGATTCTGTAGTACAGAGAAGTTGGTCTCCTTCCCGGGAAGAGCAGAGGCCCTTGGGCCTGGACTAGTCTGCCCAAGCTCCGGGCTGTATCGTCCCCGCCATGCTCCAGAAGGCTAGTTAGAGCCCAAGCTTCTCAACAGAAATGTTTGATTACAAAAGCCCTGCGTGCAAGTTCATTCTCAGTCACTTTTCAGTCATCAGAAGTGTTCTGATGTGATTAGGATCCAATTCCTCTCGGTCTAACACTTTCAGAGACACTAAAGGCTTTTAGCTCTAAAAATCAGTGACAGTAAGATACACTTCAGAGCGCACAAGAAATCAAAAGTACAAGAGCAAAAACTATTGCTAAATAAAAGTATCAAACTTCGGACCTGAATTAAGAGGACTTACAAACCGGACTTAAGATTTCTTAATCCAATATAAAAAAGTACAGTTGACCTCTTGAACAACACAGGCTTGAACTGAGCAGATCCACTTATAACTTTTTCAATAAATATAATACAGTACCGTGAATGTATTTTCTTTTCCTTATGACTTTCTTACCACTTTTTTCTCCAGCTTACTTTATCTTTATACAGTAAATAATACATATAACTTAACGCGTTCATGGACTGTTTAGGCTATTGGTCAGGCTTCCGGTCAACAGTAGGCTATTAGTAGTTACATTTTTGGGAGTCAAAAGTTATATGTGGACTTTAAATTGGGGGGGGGGGTCTGCGTTCCCCCCCCTCCGTGTTGCTCAAGGGTCAGCTATACTATGTGACATGAATGCAGGTACGAGTCAGGCCCTTACTGTATAAACTGCAGTCCTTCCTTAATGTTCTGCTGCCTTTTTCTTCTCTCCTCGGACACACTGGACATGTTACCCCACACATCCACTTTCTAAATGATCGATCTGAAAAGAAACGAGGCACAGAGTTACATAAGGCACGGGGCTCCTGGACCCCGATTATAAAACCTGTAATTTGCGATCCTGCCACGCAATTACTTGTGGCCACATCCCTCTCTGCTGACTTGACTCTGGGATCCCCGACGCCGAGAACCCTGGCTTAGCCGCACGGTCCCTGTTGCGCAGCACACAGAAGCATCAGGTTCTCACTCTCCTTTAAGGCTCAACAGCCATGCTGATTTTGTATGCTCCTCCTAGAGAATCTCCATGAAAAAGTCATTTTCCTCCACCCCTCTTCTCACCCCACCCCTTCAGCTCCAGGTTTTGCTTCTTCCCTTTCTATCTACATGCACGCCTAAGCTGCCACTAAAACAGTCCTGGCCTTGTTTTGCTTCTGGAAGCTCTCCAGAAGTGAAAAGGTTTCACATCCGCTTGCCTCAGAGGGAGTCTGACTTCCTGGTAAGCAGAGTGGAAACCTTATACATATTTTGTTACACAAACTTCTGAAATAATCCTTGTTGATACAACTGATAGAATAAAAAATCTGAATGAAGTCATTCAGTTGGAATTTTCTCAAAAGTAAGGGTTTACCTTCAACTTAACACTGGCAAATGTCAACACCAGTCAAAGCTATTGGTGTCTGCCCCCCCCAATCACTGTTCATTAAGCAATTCCCGGCAAGTTAAAGTAGAACCACAGGGAAGAGACCTGTGATAAAACACCATCTCCCAGGGTCCTGAACTAGGGTTTCTCGACCTCAGCAGTTTGGGCCAGACAGTCCTTTATTATGGGGACCTCCCTGTGCTCGGTAGGATGGTAGCAGCGTCCCTGGCCTCTACCCACTAGATGCTGGTAGCGCCCCTCCCCCCAGTGTGATAACCAAAAATACCTCCAGGCTTTGTTAAAGGTACCCTGGCAGGCGTGAGGAGGGGGCACAGTTATCCTGCGATGAGTACTGGGATCTAAGCCGAAGAGGACAAGGTCTCACACAAAAGGCCCGCTTGAACCCACGTGATGGATGGGGCACTTGCACCGGGGCTTCCTAGCTGAAATGTTTTAGTTTCATTATTGCTTGACATCGGCAGTTTTATTTTTAAATCTACCTGTTTCAAAGTGTAGGGGTGGGGACAAGCATTGGAATGCCCCAAAGGTGGGTAACTGGTGATCTTTTTTCCTCTTTTAAATACTGTCAGTTCTATAAATATTTTTGTCTTCTGCTTAAGCTGTTACCTTACTGAAGTCTTCATATGTGAAAGATCTATCTGGGATTGGCTTTAAAATATTCCAGCGGGGCACGTGGGCAGCCCAGTCAGTTAAGCATCTGACTCTTGATCTCAGCCCAGGTCCTGATCTCAGGGTTGTGAGTTCAAGCCCCACGCTGGGCGTGGAGTCTACTTTAAAAAAAAAAAAAATCAAATCGGGGCACCTGAGTGGCTCAGTTGGTTAAGCGACTGCCTTCGGCTCAAGTCATGATTCCAGAGTCCTGGGATCGAGCCCCGCATCGGGCTCCCTGCTCCGTGGGAAGCCTGCTTCTCCCTCTCCCACTCCCCCCTGCTTTTGTTCCCTCTCTCACTGTGTCTCTCTCTGTCAAATAAATAAATAAATAAAATCTTTAAAAAAATCAAATCAAATATTCCAGCAACCAAAAAAAAAAGTGGGGTGGCGACGAAACAGCAAAATGTGGCCAACCAGTGACAAACACATGGATTCTTTCTACTCTGTCAATATTTGAAACTTTCCCAAAATAAAACGTTTCCAAAGCCCTTGACACAAAAGGAAAATGGTATTATTTCTGGAGTTTGTTTTTCGGGTAATCTACCTTAAAGGGGGATGAGCGGGTGGAAATGAAACAAGACTGCCAAAAATATGGACACCTGTCCCTACTGGCAATGGGAGGTATATGTCGTGCCTTCTATGCTTCCACCATCTGAGCCACCCAGGCACCCCGTAAAGTATTTTTTAAAAGTCTATGTAGCCTCTGAACCCTTTCTTGGAAAGATGACTTAAGGGACCACCAAGCCTTTTTTCTCTTTTATTTAAAGTGGGGCCAATTCTGGGAGGCCTTGGTGGCTCAGTCAGTTAAGTGTCTGCCTTCAGTTCAGGTCACGATCTCAGAGTCCTGGGATCAAGCCCCCCATCAAGCTCCACACTCAGCAGGGAGCCTGCTTGTCCCTCTCCCTTTGCCTCTGTGCTTTCTCTCTCAAATAAATAAAATCTTTAAAAATTAAAATAAAAAATAATAAAGTGGGGCCAATTTACAGCAAGAGCTTACCACTCAAAAGCACCCAGAATAGCACTCGGTTGGGGGGGGGGGTGGTGTTTCACAGCAGTCAGGCCTGAAAGTCAGTGACAAAAGAAAAGGCCACCCAAAGCAAGAACTCTTCCCCATCTTCAATAAACAGGACACCATTCCCCCAACCTCTGTACAGGGAAGGTGGAGAATTAGGCTGAGGTCCCTGTTAGCTAAGAAGGGACTCGGGGATCATGATAATCCACTGAGTTAATAGCCTTGAGCTGTTTCCCCAGAAAGTGCCAGAAAACCCTGAACCTCGACCTCTTAAGGACAAAGGGCAGGTGGTAAAGAGCTGACAACTCAAGTAGGTGATTAAGCGGAAATAAGACAGAGGCTCTTTTAATAGCATGAAACACAGGCCTCCTTTACGTGGTTAAAGATTTGGGAACGTAGTACCAAATGATAGTCAAAAATAGTAGGATAGGGAATTTCATGTTCTTGTAGATTTCTTCCCCCAAAATTGCATCATGAAAAACTGTACACACAGTAAAGTTAAAAATCTTTCTCAATGAACATCACATACCTATGCTCTATAATTAATATTTTGCCATTTATCACATCTGCCCATCTTTGTCCATCCACCCATCCCTCTGTCCATCCATCAATCCACCTTATTATTTTGATAAACTGCAAAGTTAAGTGGCAGACATCAATTATAATTCATCAGTTAGCACGTCAGCATGCATATCATTGCTCTAGATTTCAATATTTGTTCACAGTTTTTTTAAGGTAAAATGCAGAAACTTTTTTCCCCTGTAAAACGCACAAATTTCAAGGCAACTTTTGACAAAGGAGACAGTCATGTAACCCAGCCCCAGCCCCCCATCTTGGCTAAACACCATTACTGTCACTCTAGGAAGGTCCCTCAGGCCTCCTCCCCAGCCAATCCCTGCCCCACCCCCACCCCTGGCAATCTCTGTCCTGATTTTCTTCCATCACAGCTGAGTTTCACCTGAGAAATACGTCCCCCTCCCATTTCGAAAGAAAGAAAAGATAAATGCTTTATCCATCATCTTATTTTTGGATCCAGTTAAAATCTGGCCTCCAATTTTAAAGTGAGGAAGGATCTGATAAAGTTAATCCAACAGCCACTTTTCTTGTTCAAACTGAGCAGCACATGACAGGTGTATGTAACTCCCTCCTTGAGACTGGGGCTTCAACTCCAGCTAGCCTCCAGACAGGAGAGCCCTGCGGCTTCGCTGGGGCCCCTTCTCTCCCCCAGTCACCAATCCCCCCTTCCCTGGACCTCCTGCACCACTCATGGCTCGAGGCCCTCTGCCTGTCTGTAGTTCCACTAAAGGTCTCAAAGGCATCACAAACTGTTGAAAAAGTACGATTTTTAATACTAGGACACTGAAAAGGAATGTCTCCTCTCCTGTCACTCGGCCACCCATATGCCCTTCCTGAGGGCAATCACCCACTGTTAGGGTCTCTTCTGTGTCCTGACAAAGAAGTTCTGTGAAACAAGAGAGTATCTGACTCTGGCGGTGGTTCTGTGAATCTACGCATAGGATGAAATTGCAGAGACAGGCCGACAGACACACACACACACAAGGGCACGTAAAAACCAGTAGGAGCCTGTACTCTGGTTCACAGTATTCTCTAATCTCAGTTTCCTGGCTTTGATACTCCACTACGATTACGTAAGATGGCACTGCTGGGGGAAGTGGATGAAGGGTTCATGGGCCTCTAGATACCACTTTTGCAATTTCCTGTGAGTTTCTAATTATTCCAAAATAAAAAGTTCAACATACCCTGTGCGTCTGTTATTTTTTATACAAACTGGGGCTCCTGATGTGTTCTGCACTTGCTTTTGTCTCTCCGTAACTAACCCCAAAGGTCACCTTATCAGGGCGCAGGAAAAGCCGCCTTAACCCGTGTTCCGTGATACGGTTGTACCGTAACTTCTTATGCACATCTGGGTTGTTTCCAGTCTCTAAAGTTCACCAGGTACCCAGGACATCCCATGTGTATTTTTGACAAGTTCCGTAGGCTAAAGGGTGTATGCATTTGGTTATCCGCTCCTGCCAACTACGCACGCACGAGGGCCCCGATTTTGCCACTTCACCGATCAATCATCCAGTGTTTCACTCCTGCCAACCAGGAGGTGAGAAACGGGTGACAGTGGTGTGACAATGTGATGAGGTTTTGTCTCAGCCCTTCTATCACTAGTGAGGCTGCTCCGCTCTTGATATTTAAGAGTCACTTGTACTTCCTTCCCCATAAACTGTGTGGTTGGATCTTTTGCCCATTTTCCTTCCATACTGAGCTTTTCTCATTCAGGAAAGCTCTTTACATAGAGAGGAAAGTAGTCTTTTGTGGTGCTGTTTTTGTTCTTCCCACTTTGATGTCAATCCTTTGACTTTCAGTCTGGTTTCTTACACTTTTTGACACAAGTTTTTATCTCTAAGTGGCTGAATTTATCAATATTTTCTTTCATGGTGCCTGGATTTGGACACACTCACATATACCTTCACCAGTTTGAAATTATAAAATAATTCTTCATGTTTTCCCTGAATACTCTTTTATTGTTTCATTAAAAAAAAATTTTTTTTTAATGTGACCCACCAATTGACTGTAAGAAGTGATGCAGGGATATGTATATTTCCCTTCCAAACAGCTACCCATTGTCCAAGCAGCATTTATAAGATGACCATCTCCTTTTTTTTTTTTTTTAAGATTTTATTTATTTGACAGAGAGAGACACAGCGAGAGAGGGAACACAAGCAGGGGGAGTGGGAGAGGGAGAAGCAGGCTTCCCGCCGAGCAGGGAGCCCGATGGAGGGCTCGATCCCAGGACCCCGGGATTGTTACCTGAGCCGAAGGCAGACGCTTAACGACTGAGCCACCCAGGCGCCCCAATGACCATCCACTTCTACACTGATATGCGTAAGGCCATAACATATATGAAGTTCTGGGCTGTGTGTGATATTTATTCAGCATTTCGGACTTGAATGGTCCCAATCCTAGGCCTTCTTGCCAATCCTAACCCTCTGCACAATCTTACCTTTTCAGTAATGAAACCACCTTCTCGCCACTTGCTCAAACCAGAACCCTGGCACCACCCTCTCCTTTCTCTCCCGTCCCACTTCCATGAGCCCCCCGACAAAGCCCCCAAGTGACACTGTAGAGTATGTGCAGGGCCCCCCAAATCTGACCACTTCCCAGGCCTCCCCCGCCACCCCCGGCTGGATCACAGATCACACCAGCTCACGTGGATGTCGCAACGTCCTCCTTTCCCTGCCTGGGCTCTAGGCTCCCAGGCTCCTCCACTGTCCCCTCCCCCCTCCACTTCCCACACTAAACTAAAAGGAATGCTCTTTTAAACACACAAATCAGTTGTTACAGCAGCCCTGCTTTAGATCCCTCAGTGGCTTCCCCAGGCCCTTAGAATAAAATCCAGAGTCCGTACCATGACCTATCAGATCCAGGAGGATCCTCCCAGCCTCTTTCCCGCTGCCCTCATGCACTCACACATTCAGCTCCCATCACAGTGGCCTTCTGTGGGTTTGCAGAATGAGTCCAGGGCTCCATGTCTCTGGGGCATTGTGCTTGCCTGTCCCTCCACCCCAAACACACTTTCCAGAACTGCACAGAGCAAGTTCCTCTCCCCCTCTTCCCCCGGGGTCCTGGCTTAAATATCACCTTTAGAGGCCTTCCCTTATCCCCTAAATTGTTGCGCTATTTACTCCCAGAGCTGCCTTGTCTTTCTTAGTCCGGATTCTCTCCCAATATCTGGATCCAGGTCAATACACATTTGAATGGAAGAACGAATGAAGTGGCCAAGCATAAAGAGAACACTTCACACAAAGTTCAGAGGCCCGAGAGAGTTAACACCTAACATGAAAAGGCAGGCGTGACAATGGAGGGTTCCAGGGAGGAAATGACCAGGCAGGCAGAGCAGGCTGTGGTGGACTCCGCCTCCAACCCTCAGGGGGAACAAGGTGGGGAGTAAATCAACACGGCGGGGATCTAGAGACAGTGACAGAAAGACTGTAAGTGACCCCTGAAGGAGCTCAATGATGGGTTTCCTTCATCGCCAACAAGGGAGAAGTACGGCAGACACACCGCTCCCTAAATGAAAGGGAACGGGAATGGGAGAGCTCTGAAACTCAACTAATATAAACTTCATTAAATTATCTACAATTTTATAAGCTGGAATATCCTCATCAACTCATCTTTCTCCCATCAGCTGATTTTTTTTTTAAAGATTTTATTTATGGGGCGCCTGGGTGGCTCAGTTGGTTAAGCGACTGCCTTCGGCTCAGGTCATGATCCTGGAGTCCCGGGATCGAGTCCCACATCGGGCTCCCTGCTCAGCAGGGAGTCTGCTTCTCCCTCTGACCCTCTTCCCTCTCGTGCTCTCTATCTCTCATTCTCTCTCTCAAATAAATAAAATCTTTAAAAAAAAAAATAAAATAAAGATTTTATTTATTTATTTGACAGAGAGAGACAGCGAGAGAGGGAACACAAGCAAGGGGAGTGTGAGAGGGAGAAGTAGACTTCCTGCCGAGCAGGGAGCCTGATGCGGGGCTCCATCCCAGGCCCCTGGGATCATGACCTTAGCCAAAGGCAGATGCTTAACGACTGAGCCACCCAGGCGCCCCTCCCATCAGCTGATTTTAAATCTGTTACTCATCCTGAAGTTCTAGGTAAGGCGGAAAGGTGCCTTGGATCTTCACTATAATTCCTATTTACTCCGTGCCTGTGCAGTGAAACTGATTATACTGGAGTCTGGTACAATGTGCAATGCTAGTAGCTGGACACTGTACTCATATCTGTCGCATTTTAGCCTCACAAGGTAACTTTAGAAACTAGCTCCCATTAACAGAAGACACCACGGTTAAGTGATACGTGATTGCCACACAGTGTATACACAGAACAATTGCTAACACTTAGCACCCTTACTGGATGCCAAGCATCTTCTAAGCGCTGTGAAGGTATTAAATCACTCAATCCTCGTAACAGTCTCAAGAAGTAGGTACCATGAGGAAACTTTTACATAGAGAAGTGACGCAAGCAGTCCGGGACCACAGCTAGGGAAGTAGGAGAGCTAGATTTCAGAGCCAGACAGCCTGGCTCCAAGCAAGAATTCTTATCCACCATGCTATTCTGCACTGTAAGAGGCAGTGATGCCAGGAGGAGGGCTAGTAGTCTAAGTCAGCCCTGGGCTGCGCTCTGAAAGACAAACACAGCGTCGGCAGACAGGTGGGCATTTTAAAGCCACTCCAGGGGAACAGAATAAACACACCTCTGCGCGCATGCACATGCACACACACACACACACACACACACACACATAGGGACATGCTCAAGGAACATCATTTAAAGAAACTTAGAGCAGAGGGTTTCCACGGGAATACAGCAGACGCATGGAGTTAGGTAACAGTCCAGGGAAAATCTGCATCTGGAAATATGTTCCACCCATAACATAATGTGTTTAGACACAAGGACTGAATACTAAACAGTCTTACAAGACAGACACAGGAAAAGAGAAAGTGGGCAGGGTATACGGCACAGTGTTTGTATTTTTCCTAAAAAAGTATTCCTATATTGCTAGTGAAAAATTAGTTACCAGTCTGGATTAAATTCTATCCTCAGACTCAAGCCTCCTCCCTGTTAGAGCATAAACAAACAAAGAGAAAGTAGTTAAAGTAACATTACTGTCAACCCTGGCTTGCAACAGTTAGCTCACTCTGTAACACTTACAAAAATGTCTGGCCACATTGTAACCCTCAGAGACTACAAAACCCAGACAGAGAAACATCACAGATGTTCTACCACTTTCTTGAAACAATGACTCTTCTCCTGGATACTTTGTTATGAGACAGAGGATGAGCCCCCAAGCTAAAGTCACAGTAACTCAGAGGGAAGGCATGAGCTTTCCAGTTCATTCTGGTGGTAGAGGGCCTGAAAATTAACATGCTCTTTACAGAACCCACACACGAACACTGGTAATACTCATCCTCAATAATTCACGATCTGATTCTGATTCTAACCTAACACAACTATTTCCAGACTCCAATACACAGCAGAGAGAATGTTTTTCAACAAAGAAAATTTGGTCTATTAACTTGTATTATTCTGCAAATGAGGACAAGATCCTCATTTGCAATCAGCTTAACAGAACAGTTCAGCTCAGAGTGAGAAGGAAGAGGCAGGGGCTCCTTGAGAGCTTAGGGGACAGGAGGCCACATGCCATCAGGGAAGCAGGAAAAGATAAGCAGACGGCACAGGCTCCCAGCCGCTCTGCCCCCATTCAGATGCTCTACTGGAGCACTGTCCAACAGAAATATAAGGCGAGCCACAAATGTAATTTCAAATTTCCAAGTTGCCACGTTCAACAAAAGTAAAAAGATACCGGTGTAAATAATGTTAACGGTTTATTTTGGTTGACCCGATTAGGTTCAAAATATTATCATCTTAACATGTACTATTTAAACAAAAAAATTATGAGATCTTTTACTGTCCCCCCCCCCTTTCCATACCTAGTGTTTAAAATCAGCTATGTCTTT
>NW_027397075.1:6408420-6422370 GCF_003265705.2 Callorhinus ursinus | reverse complement strand
CGGGCCCGCTCGGCCCGACCACCGACTGCTGGTTGACGCACGGTTCAGATTTCCGGGCGCCGCGTGTGCTCCCCGCGGGCGGCGGCCCGGGAGCGGAGGAGGGGGGGAGGTAGAACGGCGTCCGACCGGGAACTGACCCACTTTCGGGTTTCAGGCAGCCTCCCCGAGAGACTCTTTACTTGGCCGGCCCCCATCCGGTGCTTCCCACTCTGCGAGGGGGACCTCGGGAGCCCCGGAGCCACCATATTGTCCCCGGTCTGGAATCCAGACGGAAGGGGCTCGGGCGCTCAGGGCAGCGCCGAGATGCAAGGCCCGCCTCGGCCTAGGTCGCTGGGCTGGCTCCGCGGGGGGCCGGGCTCCCTGTCCTGCAGGTGCCAGCTCAATGCCACGTCACCCACCGTACTTTTAACAGCCAGGTGCCCCTGTGGGCCAAGACTCGGCCCTGTGCTGGGGCTCATCAGTGGGCAAGGCAGAGTCACCAGCCGGGGTTGGGAAGGGGAGCGAGGTGTGGAACAACAGGGAAACAGACCATTTAGGACACCGAAGCCAGGTGACAGGACCGAAATGGAGGGCTACACTGAGGGTGGGGGATGAGTCACTAGGAGAGGCCTCAGAAGGTGACAGCCGCGCACAGATGGGGAGTGTGCCCCAGGCGGAGGAAGAACAAGTACAAAGGCCCTAAGGCTGGAGCCTGGTGTCTGGGGAGCGGGAAGGGTCTATAGGGTTAGTGCGTGTAAGGGGAGAAAGGTCCGAAAGAAGAGCGGGGCCATGATTTGGAATTTGGAGTTTGTTCAATGTGGCGTGGGAGTCCTTCGGCAGCTCTGAATTGGGAGTGCCATAATCTTACTTACATTCTGGACAGTTCTCTTGGGCTACTGTGCAGACCCTAGGTCATAGGAGGGACAGGATGAGGAGCAGGGAGACTGGTGAGGTGGCTCTCACCGCGGTCAAGGGCATGAAGATTTACAAATCAGCTGTATTGGTCTGCACGGGCTATTCATAAAATGCCACAGACCTGGCGACTTAAAACAAGAATTTTCTCACAGTTATGGAGGCTGGACATACAAGAGAAAGGTGACGGTATGGTTGGTTTCTGGTGAGAACTCTCTCCTTGGCTTGCAGGTGTCCACCTTCTCACCATGTACTCATTTCGCTTTTTCTCTGTGCACACACATCCCTGGTGTCTTTTTCTCGTCTTATAAGGATAACCCTCCTATTGCTTTGGGGCTCACTCTTGTGACTTCTTTTAACCTTAATTACCTCAGTAAAGGCCTTATGTCCAGATACAGTCACATGTGGGTTAGGGCTTCCACATTTGGATTTGAAAGGGACACAATTCGGTCTATAACACCACGTAAGCACGGTGACAGAAACATTGAGGGAGAGCTGCTAGGGGCTGTGGCTTCAGGGAAGGCCCCTCGAAGGAAGGAAGGAGGCTGCTCTCAGAGAGCCCTACCCCGGAGCCCATTGAACACCGCTCATGAACACGGCGTCAGCCTGGTCCTTACAGCAGTCCTCACTATCTGGAATGAACTTGTTGAATCATTTGGCTACTTGCTTACGGTCTATCTCCACCCCACTAGGACAGCAGAGACCCTTCCTGTTTCATTGTGCCTTTGCAGCCCCTAAAAAAGCAACTAGCACTGCATAAATGCTTCTTGAATAGATGTCCCAGGAACCTTGGAGCCAAGATCTGTAGGATGTACAAGAGGTTACTGACTGCAGGGCTGCATGGAGAGAAAAGGAAAATTTAAGGCGGAAGATCCTGAAAGGCCAGGGTGGCCAAACCCCAGAGTGCTGGGTGGGGTACCAGGGGGATGAGATGAGCAAGGGCCAGGCCCTGAAGGGCGTCATAAAGCCGCAGGAAGCTGCCCACTAGCCTGTCCGTACGAGGAAAACCTCAGTGGGACTGTATTAGTTTCCTATGGCTGCTATAACAGATCACCACAAACTCGATGGCTTAAAACAACACATTTATTATCTGACAGTTCTGGAGTCTGAAATGGGTCTCGCTGAGCTAAAGTCGAGGTGTTGGCAAAGCTGGTTCCTTCGGGAGGCTCCAAGAGGGGATCTGCTCTCTTGCTGTCCCCAGCTTCTAGAAGCCGCCCGAATTCCATAGCTCATGGCACCTTCCCCCAACTCGATGCGTGGCTCTGAATCTGCTTCTGTAACATCTTTTCTGGCTCTCCTTTCTCCTTATAAATACCCTTGTGATTACATGGAACCCATCCAGATAATCCAGAATGCTCTCCCCCATCAGACTTCATCCTGTGACCAATTTGGATTCTAAAGAGAAGCCATTCTTATATAGGTTTGTTTTTCCTAAGGTATGTTCTCCTAATGATTTCCGTCTTCTTTCTTACCTTGGATACTATACTCTGCATGTTGTCCCACCTGTTATTTCTCAACTGTATGAGGAGTCAGTATATAGGACTATTTCTGGTCACCTTGGTTTTCCTTTCAGCGGAGCACTAAATTAGATACCCTAGTGAAGGACTCTCATCTCCAACACTCATCTGGAGACGTGGGAGGTATTGCTCCCTGGGCCAGGGGGTCTCTGGGCAACAGCTCCCACACCTAAGCAATGATGGTGGTGTTAGTTCTGTTTTATGTATAAGTTCTCAAAGATTCTCTGCTAAAGCTGGCCTGCAGACATAACAAGAATGGGGAGTTTTTTTGAGTCCTTTTTTTTTTTTTTTATTGTATTCACATCCTGTTTTCCCTCCAAAGGGGGGGAAAATGTTCTATATAGTGATAAATACCACATTCACTCAAGCTCCTCCAAATGAATATAAGGTGGGGGCACGTGGGTGGCTCAGTCGGTTAAACATTTTCCTTCGGCTCAGGTTGTGATCGCAGGGTCCTGGGATCGAGCCCTGCAAAGGGCTCCTCGCTCAGCAGGGAGCTTGCTTCTCTCTCTCCCTCCCGCTCTGCTACTTGTGATCCCTCTCTCTGTGTCAAATAAAATCTTAAATAAATATAAGGTGAATGTTATGGAATGAATGTGTCCCCCTGAATTCCTCTGTCAAAATCCCCAATGTGATGGTATCAGGAGGTGGGGCCTCTGGGAGGTGATTCAGGGGTGAGAGCAGAGCCCTTCTGAATGGGACTGATGCCCTCATGAAAGAGGTCCCAGAGGAATGATTTCTCTCTCCATCACATGAAGACACAACGAGAAGGCTGCCATCTGCATACCAGGAAGCAGGTCTCACCAGACACCAGACCTGCTGGCACCTTGATCTTGGACTTCCCAGCCTCCAGAACTGTGAGAAATCAACGTTGTTTAAGCCCTTCAGTCTATCATAGACCCTTTTAGAGCAGCTAAAGGGACTAAGACGTGAACACCTGAGCTAGAAGTAGCTGTTAGGAGGTAGTGTAATGGTGAAAGGAGAGGGACTTGGGAATCCTGGAAACTTGGGCTAATTCCCAACTTGCTCCCTTCCCATCTGGGTGAGCCCTAAGCCAGTCTCCTAACATCTCAGAGGCTTGCCTTGATCACCTTGGAATGTGGCTAACAACCCTCTGGCACGGTGAGGATTGAATAACACGTCTGTACATAAGGCACCTGGTCCCCAGCATGTGTTCAGTTGTGCTGGCGCTTACCTTTCCCTAGAGGAGTGAATAATGAATGGAGTGAGCTTTCCAGCATCATCTTTGGGGTCAGAAGGGGCACTTGCAAGGCACTCCACTTCCCAGACATGGGGGCATATTCTCTGATCCACCGTTGCACAAACTGTTCCCATGGGGCGCGATGGAAGGGTGACATCTCTTAGGGACACTGAAGCAGAAAAGTGCTTGAGACTCGCTGGCTTAAAAATGGAGCCTCAGTCTTGGGACCATTATCACTATATACAGCAGTGGACTGGCCAGAGGGACAACATCAAATAAAGAATAATGAAAATGATTTGTTTGCTGACATTACATACCTGTATCAGAAAAGGAAAATTTTTTGGGCGCCTGGGTGGCTCAGATGGTTAAGCGTCTGCCTTCGGCTCAGGTCATGATCCCAGGGTCCTGGGATCGAGTCCCGCATCAGGCTCCCTGCTCCTTGGGAGCCTGCTTCTCCCTCTGCCTCTCTCTCTCTCTCTTTCATGAATAAATAAATACAATCTTTAAAAAAAAAGAAAAAAGAAAAGGAAAATTTTATAGCACTCAGACATGAAAGATAGGTGCTAAATGTTTGCCAAGTGACGACGTGATAACTGTACAAGCCACATGCGTTGACATGTGTCAGTGAATCATATGGAATCCTGTGCTAGAACCTACAGTTCCTATCACATTCCTTCTTGAATAATCAAGTGAATTGCAGCATAAAACAGTTCATATCACATTCCTTCTTGAATAATCAAGTGAACCGAACAGTTCCCATGAATCTCCTGGGCTGTGCTTCTTCCAAATGAAGCTTTTTTTTTTTTTTAAGATTTTTTTTATTTTTTATTTATTTGACAGAGAGAGACAAAGGGAGGGTACAAGCAGGGGGAACAGCAGAGGGAGAGGGAGAAACAGGCTTCCCGCAGAGCTGGAAGCCTGATGTGGGGCTTGATCCCAGGACCCCAGGATCATGACCTGAGCCAAAGGCAGACACTTAACCCACTGAGCCACTCAGACGCCCCCCAAATGAAGCTTTTTTTTTTTTTCCCAAATGAAGCTTTGATGAAATGCTGAAGTGTAAGAAAGTTACAAAAAAGTATCGACTGGATTCCTTTATTTCCCTTAGGCTGGTTGCCTGGACATCAAGTTTAATGTGTACCTAACTGCAAGCAAGCTACTAAACATTAGATAAAGCAAGAGAGCACTAATTATTCAAGAAAAAAAAAGCAGATACATAAATAATATGGGGGATAATAAGACAGACTTTGTATTTTTTTTCCAGTAAATTTTAGGAGCACTCCTGAAGGATACTCTGCACACAGATGGGAAAACAGATCTTCGCTTCTGAAGGACTTCTTTTCCTTTTGGATTTGATACTGAGTTTAATGTCACGGTGTATCACAGTTTCCTGCTTGTATCTGGGGAGACAACACGTTTACCAGAAAAAAGCATTCAATTCCTAGTAACTTCTGAAAACGGAGAAGCATAAATCAGGAGCGTTCCCTTCCTGGACTCAGGAAGGGTCTCTACTTTCCCCTACTCTTTTTTTTTTTTTTGCCCCAGAGTTGGGAATACAGGATCCCTTTTCCATGTGTTCTGTCTTCCCTCAATACCTATTCCCAGCTGATTTTTCCTTCCCCGACTTTCCGATTATGGAGTTAATCCTGCCCATACTTTCTACTGCCTCCAGCCTCTGGAACTCAGGCCACTTGGACTGGTCCTTCTGGGACCGTGGATAGAATCCAGGGAGCTTCCCGCATCTTTTCAACAAATACAAATGCCAACTATGTTCAGGGCAGTTTGCTGGATTGCCAAATCGACCAGTCACGGTGCCTACACGCAAGATCCTTAGAATTAAAAAAGCTGTTTGAAGATCCTCCAAGATGTGGGTTTGGGAAATGGAGAGCCCGGAAGTAGCAGCAGGACCCCTGTGAGGAAGCAAAAACACAGATTAAAGGAACTTGATCTGTTGGAATGCCGGGGCCAAGATCTTGGTCTTTTAAGATGTGAGACTGTGGGATGTGTATGAATGAGAAGAATTAACATGACATCAGATGGTAATTCACCACCAACATTGCATTTGAAAAGATACTTCCTGTCTCAATTCAAGGAAACCTCTGTCAGGCTCCTTTAATCCAGCTAATCGACAAGAGAGTGCTGACTTCTTTTTTTTTTTATCATACTCAAGGATCATAAATTTTACTCAGTCATTTATATTCCTCAGCAGGGTGCCAAGGCTTACTAAGAAATTTGCAGAAACCATAAATATAAAGAGTGCACAAGTCCCCCCTTGAGTAAACACACACAAATGTTTCCAAAAATATGTCCAAAACCATTTTTCCCTTCTGTGAGGTTGTTATGAAATGCACTTAGCACAAACTTACCTCTGCTGCTCTACATTGATTTATAGCAAAATTTAAATCACCGTATTTAAAAGACATTTGCCAAAAGGAATAAATGTGAACACATTCTAAATCTAAATCATGGTAATCAGGTTGTGCTCTAAATTTTTAAATATTAATAAAAAAAACACTTGGGCCCACTCTGTTCCCTAATATTCAACATCCATCAACATGATATTTATTTTTTTATTTTTTTTTTAAGATTATTTATTTATTTATTTATTTGAGATAGAGAGAATGAGAGATAGAGAGCACGAGAGGGAAGAGGGTCAGAGGGAGAAACAGACTCCCTGCCAAGCAGGGAGCCCGATCGGGACTCGATCCCGGTACTCCAGGATCATGACCTGAGCCGAAGGCAGTCGCTTAACCAACTGAGCCACCCAGGCGCCCTCAACATGATATTTAAAGCATGTATCTTCATTAGAAGAGATGTTTTGGGGGGCGCCTGGGTGGCTCAGTTAAGCGTCTGCCTTCGGCTCAGGTCATGATCCCCGGGTCCTGGGATCTAGCCCCGCATCGGGCTCCCTGCTCAGTGGGAAGCCTGCTTCTCCCTCTCCCCCTCCCCCTGCTTGTGTTCCTTTTCTTGCTGTGTCTCTGTTAAAAAAAAAAAAAAAAATCTTAAAAAAAAAAAAGATGTTTTGGGAACGGGCGCTGCCTCAGGTGCATATAAGTACAGGGAACCAAGTATCCGTGTGTGTATGTATATGTTGTCTTTTGGAAGAAAAAAATTCAAAAATTTTATACATTACACACAAATGTGTTACAAAATGGACTTAAATCTGCTGCTTCTTTTCTAGAATAAACCTATCTACCTAGGTTTTAGACATTCTTGGGTTCAATGTGGCTTTGTAAAAGCATTCACTTCAGATGCTCATTTTCCCCACCTGGTTTATGTTATCAGCAAGGTCTATGTTGCTTTTCTTCACCTTTGATCAGGGGACTTGGTTTCAAGTCCACTAGATTATCCACATTACAGTGGTTTGGCACACTTTTTTTTTTAATAGGAGGGCATAAAAATCTAGCAATGAAGTCCCAGTAGCCAGGGGCAACCTACCTCTTAGTGATTCAGATACCTTTTTGGGGACTAGTTCCTTCTAAGCACTTTACTGGTATTCTCTTTAAAGGTGTTGGTGGGTTATGTCAAGAATTTTTTACTTGCAAGCGATCTGTAAATAGTGAACCCTACTTAAACTAGGTGAAAGCAGAAAGCAAGTGGGGCGCCTGGGTGGCTCAGTTGGTTAAGTGACTACCTTCAGCTCAGGTCATGATCCTGGAGTCCTGGGATCGAGTATCGCATCGGGCTCCCTGCTCAGCGGGGAGTCTGCTTCTCCCTCTGACCCTCTTCCCTCTCGTGCTCTCTATCTCTCATTCTCTCCCTCTCAAATAAATAAATAAAATCTTAAAAAAAAAAAAAAGCAAATGTATGAGCTCGTGGAACTTAATCATCCACAAGACGTTGTCTCCGATGTCATCAGAACCCAGTCTTTATCCATCCGCTGACTCTGTTTTGCATTCTTTTTTTTTTTTTTAGATTTTATTTATTTATTTGAGAGAGAGAATGAGGGAGAGAGCACGAGAGGGGGGAGGGTCAGAGGGAGAAGCAGACTCCCTGCTGAGCAGGGAGCCTGATGCGGGACTCGATCCCCGGACTCGATCCCCGGACTCCAGGGTCATGACCTGAGCCGAAGGCAGTCGCTTAACCAACTAAGCCACCCAGGCGCCCCTCTGCTTTGCATTCTTAAGCAGGCCCTCCCTCTGGGAGGCCTGAGAGCCCCCAGCAGGTCCAGGCTTATGGGACATCTTTTCAGCAACCCCAAGAAGATCGGCTCTTAGAAAAATTCCCACAAATATTCCAGCCTGACTCTCATTGGTCAGAACTGGGTTGTATGACCATCCGGAATCAATCACTGAGGCCAGGCACATGGTCTACAATGGGTTGTATACAGTCATGTTATATGACTGGGGCCTCAATTAGGTCCTTGCCACCCCTGGAGCTGGGGAGGAGTGTTGACCTCAGCAAGAAAGGGAAGGATGGCTCCTCCAAGGAAAAGTGCTTGTACCTGAGGAAGGTTACGGATCAAACACATGGACGTCCAAAATGGTGACTCTATTTGTCGGAAAAGAAAATTCCTTGTGTGTCCTCTCCTGTTCCAATGCTCTGCCCTCCCAGGCAACCTTTCACATTCCACTTTTTCTGTCATCTACACTCCGATGCTCTCACATGTGTATCTCTGGCCCAGACCAGCCCATTGAACCCCCTACGTTCACCTGCCTGCGTAGCATCTCTTCTTGGCTACCTCAGGAGCATTTCCAACATAACATGTCACAAACCCAACTCATGGCTTCTCCCTGTGACACTTTCTTAGGGAAGTGTCCCTAACTTTACTGAGTAGGTCAAATTGGCCAGTGGAGGCATTCAGTGTGTCACATACTTCCCTCTAGGCCCTGGACACAAGTGCAAGGTTACATTTGTTAGTATATTATTTGATTTCTGTTTCTCTACCTCACTAGACTGTAAGTCAATGAAGACAAGGGTTTTATCTTTTTTTCTTCTTCAATATTGCCCCCCATAGTGACAGGAACACAGATGTTCAATAAATATTTTGTTGACTACATTAGTACTTATTGATGTATATCTATTTATGGAAAAACGTTTTCCACTACCATATAAATACTCTCTAGGGGCGCCTGGGGGGCTCAGTCAGTTAAAAGACCGATTCTTAATGTCAGCTCAGATCATGATCTTGGGGTTTTGAGATTGAGCCCCAGGTCAGGCTCCAGGCTGGGTGTGGAGCCTGCTTAAGATCTCTCTCTCGCGGTGCCTGGGTGGCTCAGTCGTTGAGCGTCTGCCTTCGGCTCAGGTCATGATCCCAGGGTCCTGGGATCGAGCCCCGCGTCAGGCTCCCTGATCAGCAGGAAGCCTGCTTCTCCCTCTCCCACTCTCCCCCCTCTTGTTCTGTCTCTCTCTCTCTCTCTCTCTCAAATAAATAAATAAAATCTTTAAAAATAAATAAATAAATAAATAAAAAGATCCTCTCTCCCTCTCCTTCTGCCCCTCCCCTTCAAAAAAAATAAAAAATAAATACTTTCAAAAAAAAAAAAGACCATTTGCTAGTAAGAAATTAATCCACAGTATAGCAGACCAGATGCTGCTAGTGGATGAAAAGAAGTTGGTTGTGAATGCATGCTCCTTGATGACCACTGGTCTGCAAGAGATTCTAAGGGGAATTTAAAAGGCCATCCCCTGGGGCGCCTGGCTGGTTCAGTCGGTTAAGCATCTGCCTTGGCTCAGTTTGCTTCTCCCTCTCTCTCTGCCGGCCACTCCCCCTCCTTGTGCTCTCCCTGTCAAATAAATAAATGAAATCTTTTTTTTTTTTTAAAGATTTTATTTATTTAATTGACAGAGAGAGAGAGACAGCGAGAGAGGGAACACAGCAAGGGGAGTGGGAGAGGGAGAAGCAGGCTTCCCGCTGAGCAGGGAGCCTGATGTGGGACTCGATCCCAGGACCCTGGGATCATGACCTGAGCCGAAGGCAGTCGCTTAACCAACTGAGCCACCCAGGCGCCCCTAAATGAAATCTTAAGAAACAATAAAATAAAAGGCCATCCTGATGTCAACTCTACTTCAGTAATAAAAAAAGTTTTAAAAATTAAGTAAGTAAAAGGCCATCCCAAAGGATTCCTATGTAGCCTGAAGGCTCTTAGAAGATAGGCAAGTCAAAGAGAATGTGTGTAGCATTCTATACTGAGTTGTGAAAATCAAGCCATTGTCAGAAAACAAGGTACCCGAACGGATTGAAGCGTCAGTGTGAGAGAAGTGATGCACCCCGGGGGGAAATAAAGCACAGATTGGCAAGATCAAAACAGGCCCGGGAACAAAATGGAAGAACAGGAAAGGAAAAGTAAACAACGGGATGTGAAGAGCCAGGGAGCAAACTGTCCTTCAAGAAAGCCAAATAAAGGGGCGCCTGGGTGGCTCAGTTGGTTAAGCGACTGCCTTCGGCTCAGGTCATGATCCTGGAGTCCCGGGATCGAGTCCCGCATCGGGCTCCCTGCTCAGCAGGGAGCCTGCTTCTCCCTCTGACCCACTTCCCTCTCTTGCTCTCTATCTCTCATTCTCTCTCTCTCAAATAAATAAATAAAATCTTTAAAAAAAAAAAAAAGAAAGCCAAATAAAAGCAGCAGTGCTGGGGGGCCAATTTTGAACTAGGTGCTTCTTAGCACAATTAAAAAATAACAGTATCAGCTTTGGGACTCCTGGATGGTTCAGTCCGTTAAGCGTCTGCCTTTGGCTCAGGTCATAATCTCAGGTCCTGGGATCGAGGCCCACGTTGGGCTCCCTGCTTAGTGGGGGGTCTGCTTCTCTCTCTCCCTCTGAGGCTCTTACCCCCCACTCCGCACGTTCTCTCTCTCTCTCTGTCTCAAATAAATAAATAAAATCTTTTTTTTTAAAAGAACATTTTTTTTAAAGATTTTATTTATTTATTTTGACAGAGAGAGAGAGAGACAGCGAAACAGCGAGAGAGGGAACACAAGCAGGGGGAGCGGGAGAGGGAGAAGCAGGCTTCCCGATGAGCAGGGAGCCCGATGCGGGGCTCGATCCCAGGACCCTGGGATCATGACCCGAGCCGAAGGTAGACGCTCAACGACTGAGCCACCCAGGTGCCCCTAAAAGAAGAACATTATTAATGCTTTGGTCTGAGTTTTTTTTTTTTCATCACATAGAATGTTTATTTTATATTTATTGAAATGGTTTTTTAGAGTGAAGTAGGTTTTTAACACATCGATCTTGGGCATACCCAAAAGAAAGTGTATGAAGTAACTGGTTAGGTTATAACTATCACCTCATATTCTGGGTCCCGCTCTTCTGAATCACTTCTCAAATCACAGCCATGGATGTCTGCTTTCGTCCACGTTAACAGCACCCGTGGGATCATCAAGTGTACTGGGGTTGTGGTGTTTCTTGAAAGAGTACTCCACCATTGTCTTCTGCTTAATGTCAGCAGAAAGTTCTGAGCAAAACAATGTCTGATGCCTTAAAGATAACCCTGCTCGGCGCATGTGCTCGGCGCATGAACCAGTCACACCAGCCTCTCATCGCTTCGAATTTTGTTTCGTCTATTCCCAGGGTTTTGGCGATTTCTCCTGCCTTCGATCGCATTGCTTGGCGCATGACGGGCAATGCTTTCGCACGCATCTCGCTAACAAAACATAATACAGCTTCATCCACCTGTGGGTACCTTCCTTTCTTAGGCCCCCTTAAGCATTTTGTTGTTGCTTTACGAGAAAATATGGAATGGCAGTCACTCCTCCAGCGCCAGATATTTGCTTCCCTAACCCCAAACATTCGCCCCGCTGCTCTGTTTCCATGCTTTCCCTTGTACACAATCAGTGTTCGTTTCAATGCTGAATCATAGTGCAATCTTTTTGAAGACATCTTTAAATGCCAATTACACCTGACACATTTGTTGCCAACAATACAGTGACAATGCTGTGACAAGCCGTTAATAAGTTCCCACCCGCACAGGCTGGGATAATCACATCACGACCCTCTCCTGGTTTATAGTAATCATGAGACACATCCCAATTTTGGACAAGGTAAAATGTGAAAACAAAAACAAAAAATACAACATACATTACAGGATTAATAAAACACGGTTTTTCAAGCCTGTTGTGTTTACCAGATCCACACCAGTGCAAGAAAATAAGCCCGGGAGCCAGAGAGTTAAGTATGTAAGTAGAAAGCTAGTGGAGCAAAAGATTATCTTTAAGATGAAATCTGCTGTGGTCTGATTTGGTTTTAATTCCCTTTATTTTCATATGGCTTATATATAAATCTTTTTCTTTTAACTGGACTTAACATCCAAGTAAAAATGTTCTTCGATCTTTTACCAAACTGCAAAGCCAGGTCATTAAAGACAGAGGTTTCCCCACTGCCTTTCGTCGTTCACTAGTACGGGACTAGGGTTAGGTTCAGTGGCCTTCATCAGCAGGTGCCCTCCTTTGCCGAGAAGATCTGATCCTGTGTGAAGATGACGAAGTGTCTTCTTCAGTCTCAGAGCCTGTGGGCTCACGATCTCCCTCCTGAGCTCCCGTGTCTCCCACCGGTTCCTGCAGAAACTTGAATTTCTTTCTTTTTTTTTTTAAGATTTTATTTATTCATTTGAGACACAGAGATACAGAGAGAGAGAGAGAGAGAGCACGAGCAGAGAGAGGAGGCAGACAGAGAGGGAGAAGCAGGTTCCCCGTTGAGCCACAAGCCCGATGTGGGGCTCGATCCCAGGACCCTGGGATCATGACCTGAGCCGAAGGCAGACGCTTAACCATCTGAGCCACCCGGGCACCCCAGAAACTTGAATTTCTACAAAAAAAGATGCCATAAGAAAATACCAACTGCACACCATCAGCAGCAGTATGATCAGCAGCGTGCTTTGAACACCAACAGGGTCAGCCCAGCGTTGTGCCACATCTTGGGGGGAGGAGGGTGGTCGGCGTGGGGGGGGAGGGGCGGCCTGAGCGGCAGGGGGTGGGGAGCGCCCTGGTCTGAGTTTCTAAAATGAATTATCACTAAACTTTTCTTGTTGTTGTTGCAAGATCAGAACCAAAGTTTGATGTATAATACATATTTAATATAATTTCTGTGTTTTCCATGTCTACACATAGCTGTGCAGACATTATTTTGTGGGTATAATTAGGCAGGTTGCATAAACTATCAGCTTGTGATAATCCAATCCAGGTAAAAATGATAATTCTAATTTTGTGAGCTTCAAATCAGGAAGGTTTTATGGTACTGGCAGCAGCTGATATTTGCCATGGCTCTGTCCATTTTCTGGGGTCTCTTCTAGATTCTGGTCCTGCTCAAAGTGCGATCTGTGTATCAGCAGCATCAGCCCTTTGAACTTGTTGGGAATCTGATTCGATAGATCTGGGGTCGGGTCTGAGGTTTGGTACTTCTTACAAACTCTCAGGCCATGTCATCACTATCAGTCTGTGGACCACACTTTGAGAAGGGAGGTTCCTCTAGACAATGTCCCATTTGCCTTTTTGAAACTCCATTCCTTCTCTTAGGGGTTTTCTGTGTTTTCATCTAAAAAAGAGTGGGATACGGGGATTTCACAACGCTCCCAATCAGAAAAAAACTGTGAATATAGCAGCTTTGGCTGAGTCGGTCGAGCATGGAACTCTTTTTTTTTTAATATTTTATTTATTTATTTTAAAGAGAGAGAATACACGGGAGGGGGTGGTGGGGTACAGAGGCGGAGGGAGAGGGTGGAGGAGAGACTCTCAAGCAGACTCCACCCTGAGGAGAGCACCTCACAGGGCTCCAGATCTCACTACCCTGAGATCACAACCTAAGTGGAAACCAAGAGTGCCATGCTTAACCGACTGAGCCACCCAGGCGCCCCAAGCATGCAATTCTTGATCTTGGGGTCATGAGTTCAAGCCCCACCTTAGGGATAGAGATTACTTAATAAAGTTTATATATATATGTGTATATATATATAGATATATATATATAAATTAACTTACTATATATATAAAAACTTTACATATATATATATAGTATTTTTATATTCTTAAGTCCTTCATGAATGACAACTCTCATTGAGGGAAAAGGGGAAAAAAAAAAAAGTTTCAGTGAGCTGTGACAGGCCACCAGTGACACCTTGTGGCCAGTTCTTATAACCACAATAGCATTTCTGGGTCCCTTTCAAAAGTAAAATTAGAAAAACTGACATTTTTTTTTTTTCATTTCAATAGTCTGTGTTTTAGGGGCGCCTGGGTGGCTCAGTTGGTTAAGCGACTGCCTTCGGCTCAGGTCATGATCCTGGAGTCCCAGGATCGAGTCCCGCATCGGGCTCCCTGCTCAGCAGGGAGTCTGCTTCTCTCTCTGACCCTCTTGGATCTCTTGCGCGCTCTCTCTCTCTCTCTCTCTCTCAAATAAATAAATAAAATC
>NW_027397075.1:6376624-6408320 GCF_003265705.2 Callorhinus ursinus | reverse complement strand
TAGGGGCGCCTGGGTGGCTCAGTCATTAAGCGTCTGCCTTGGGCTCAGGTCGTGATCTCAGGGTCCTGGGATCGAGCCCTGCATCGGGCTTCCTGCTCGGCAGGGAGTCTGCTTCTCCCTCTCTCTCTGCTGTTCCCCCTGCTTGTGCTCTCTCTCTCTCTGTCAAATATAAATAAAATCTTCAAAAAACAAACAAACAAACAAACAAACAAAAACAATGGGATTCCTTTTAAAAAATAGTCTGTGTTTTAATCTTATTTATAACTTTTCATTTTGAAATGATTATAGATTCCCAGGAGATTTCTAAGAAGTGTATGGGGAAATCCTGTGTACCCTTCTCCCAGCTTCTCCCAATGTTAAAATACTATATTCTCAAAAGCAAGAAATTGATATTGTTCAGAATTCACCAGTTACAGGTGACAATAGCATTTTGACATGTCAAGGGAGACACAACAGACCTATAAGATTCTTTTATTCTGGTGGTTAAGTAAAATTAAATTCAATGCGAACTGGAAATTGAGAGTTGTAATAAAGTAAAATGAATTCCATATGCTACAACCCACAATTTTATTGAGTCAAATGTTGTAAGAAGTATGATATAGTAAAATAAGTACTGAACTGAGAACCAGAAAGTTCGGGTTCAGTCCTTGGATTCCACATGGCTGAACGCCTTTGGGCAGATTTTATCATCTCACTGGGCTTTATTTTCCTTATCTGTAAAATGGGAGCATAGAACTAGTTGATTCTAAGATTTATTCAAAGCCAAGGATTCAAAATATATTCCTCGGTCTTTCAATCAATAATTATTTGAACATCTATTATCAGCTTGGTGCTGAGACACATGGACACATTTTTTCTTCAAGGAGCTTGTAGCCTAGGACGGGGAGACAGATCTGTAAGTGAAGATGTCCAGTGTGCCGATAGGTCTGGACCCATGCTGTCCAGTACAGAGGCCCCTCACCACATGGGACTATTTAAATTTAAATTAGTTCAAGTTACCTAAAATCAAGACTTCTGCTTTGGTCACAATGCAGCGACAGGGGTCAGATAAACCGCACTGCATGAGATACCTAAAAGAACAGATAGAATACAGGGGAGCCTGGGTGGCTCAGTCGGTTAAGCATCTGCCTTCGGCTCAGGTCATGATCTCAGGGTCCTGGGATTGGGTTCCGCATGGGGTTCCCTGCCCAGTGGAGAGTCTGCTTCTCCCTCTGCCCCGACCCCAACTCCTGCTCTCTTTCACATGCGCTCGCTCACTCTCTCAAGTAAATAAATAAAATCTTTTTTTAAAGAAATTAATTAATTAAAACCACAACATTGTATCAAAGTTGTAGCTGCCATTATCCCTGCATCAGATGCTGAAGTCGAGACCTATCAGGTACGATCCCTACTGCCAAGTCTCCTGTAGAACTAAAGAGGAAAACACAGGTGAAAGAATATGAAGGTACGTTTGCTAAGATAAAGGCTTGCCTACCGGGCTCTGGGGGGTGGTAGGCATGCGAGATCTGAGAGACAGGTGACAGAGAAACACTGAATCATAATAAGAGGAGATGTTTGCAAGGCCACAGGAAGGAACCCAAACTCTAGCCGAGCAGAGGGAACCGGCAGCTCTGAGACAAGGTCCAGGGAAATACCCAGGTGCGCAAGGAATTCAGTGTGCCGGGAAGGTAAACCCTGTGTGGGAAGGTAGGCAAGGACCAACCAGAAAGCTGCATGTGAAAGCTCAGAAGACCAGGTTTTATCTGTTGTGGGTGGGGAGGTTTAAGCAAAGAGGTGGTGTAATCATGTTCCCCTTACCTTTGCGTAAGGTGGAGGATGGGTGTGATGGGACAGAAGAGTGTCACGGAGAGAAGCAGCTATTTAAGGGGTACGGGAGGGAGACAGTGATACAGATGGGGGGTTCGCAGACCACATTAAGGAAACAGAAATGTCTGGACCCGGTGACTCGATGTGTGAGGAACAAAAAGAAGCTGTTATTGCCAAGAGTAAACCTGTATAGTACCCATGTGTCTGGCTCAGGTGACTCATGGTTGATGGCAGAGAAATTGGGTCACAGAAAGAAAAGCATATTTAGAGGCATGTGATGAAGTTTCAGACATACTGAGATGAAGCTCCTGGAGGTTCTTCAGGTGGCTGGACCTGATGGGAGACACAGGAAAATGTACGGAAAGGGGTGTGGGCAGAACACAGATGGGCATCGCCAGTCTATGAGGCATTTGAATAAGAAAGTAGTTGTGATCAACCAGCGTTGAGTGTGTGGGAGAGAAAGGAGCCAAGAGAACAGCCTTGGGTGCCTCCCTTGGGAGACCAGGGGCAAGTCACTCAATCTCTGTGTTCCGTCATCTGTAAGTGCCACTGTTGGGCTCAAGGTCCTCTCCAGCCCTGGAGGACTGTGGTCAATTGCTGCGCCCGCTTATCTCCGAAGGCTGGGATCTGTGGGTCATGAGACCCGGGATGGGGTTTATTATCTGTCAGAGCAGAGAGCAAGCGCTTAGTAAGTGCTTGTTGAGTAAACAAATGTCAACCTTGACTGGTTGTATATTTGTCTGACATCTAGTCCACTCATGAAATGATACCAGTTCTAAGAGTTTCTTGAAATGTTACATTGTAAAAGGTTATTACTGAAGTCTTAGGTAGTCTAGGTATGTAGTCATAAATGCAAGAAACAGTTGCCTCTTTCCTGTGCTTTATCATATTTCGTTTCCTTTAGGTGAAACTTTCATTGCGGTGTTGAATGATGCTCATATCTTCGGGTCAGGGAAACACCCTTCAGGACTTCTCATGAGGTTTGCCTTTTTCTTTCGCATGAAAAAGCTTTCCCTGTAACATTTTACTTATGGTTGCAATGAATTGCTGCTGAGTTTTAATAAATGATTAAAGATTTTCACATCTGTGTTTAAATGAAACTGATATACTGTTAATTTCTGAGCCCTTTTGCGGGGAGGGACCAGGTATATGGATTATACTCTCTGTATAAGAACACTTGGGAAGCTCTAATTAATCGCACAGTGACGTTATTTGAGCAGTGTTATCTGAACATAGTGTTTTCTTTGAAGGTACATCATTAACTGTCTTTTCAGTTTTTCCCAAAGTTATTTATTTCCTTTTTATTTTTCATGAGTCAATTGTGTCGTGTAGTCAGGTGCTGGCTGTGGATGCTTCATTTCATAATACTGGGAATAGTTACCTCTAAGCCACTGGGCATTTCTAAGATTTGCTAATTCTTCTAGGTTGAAGGATGAATTTTCTGAGTTTTGACATGCTTCATACAAAGTGAACATTGCAGTAATAACAATAAAAACAATTCTAGAAACAGCCAATATCATTGCAAGAGAAAAAGGTATGTGATCAGATTAGAAAGCCACTGCAGAAAGTTCTAGAAGCAAAATGAGTAATCCCCCCAAAAAAGAAAAAGATACATTTGGGGCGCCTGGGTGGCTCAGGCTCTTGGTTTCAGCTCCTTGCCCAACATGGAACCCACTTAAAAACAATAAAAAAACAAACCTCAAAATGCTAATGGTGTCAAAGGGCTGGCGGTTAGGATGAGCACAGAAGGTTGCCAGGGAGTTAGGGATGGTTCATTTATATTCTTAATTTCCTTTCCATATTCCTTCCAATAACCACCACGAAGCGATCACAAACTTCTGGAAGATTTCCAGAGAGACCCGTATTGAATTGGGGCATTGCCCACAGTCCTGAGCTTTGCTTAGGGATGTGTATAGACCCAGGATACACACTGCATTTTTGGGAGTGTCGGCATTACTCGATGGTATGTTTGAGGTTGTTAGACTAGAACTGGTACAGATGATACTAGATATAATGGAATGGAGGCTGAAAGCCACATAGAAGACAAGGATTTAAAATCCTTTCTATACAAAAAACATTGACAAATAAAGAAATAAAAACAAGAGAAAAACAGAGGGTATAACAAGAAACATCTAAGTTATTGCAGTGGTCGATGAACCTAAAAAGACATCCGTGACCTCACCTAGTAATAAGAAAATGAGCATCCACAATAGAAACAGCCAGGCACAGCTCTTTGGGCTTCTCTTTATAGGAGATAGGATCTTGATTGGATATTTGGAATAACGTGGGTTCTCATGGCAAACCATTTTTACCCATCAGCTTAGCTTTCTCCCAATTCTTCCAGTCATAGAAGATGCCGAGGGGCTGAGAAAACTCTTTCCAGGAGAGGCTGGTGGAACACTGTTAAGCGGTACTTACGCATCCGGGTGAAAAGCCAGGAAATCCTGATGGTTTCCCCCAGCTCTTTTTTTTTTTTTTTTAAGATTTTATTTATTTATTTGGCGGGGAGAGAGAGAGACAGACAGCAAGAGAGGGAACACAAGCAGTGGGGCGGGAGAGGGAGAAACAGGCTTCCCGCTGAGCAAGGAGCCCGATGCGGGGCTCGATTTCAGGACCCTGGGACCATGACCTGAGCCGAAGGCAGACACTTAACGACTGAGCCACCCAGGTGCCCCACCTTGGCTCTTGATGGTGGTGTTTTCATTTGGCTTCAGCTGCTGATGGTTTGGTCAAGAGGGAGGCCTCCTTCGTGGCTCCCACCCACTTTACACCCGTGTTTCCCAAGTCCCTTGTTGAAAGCACAGTTCACCTGGTGCCTCACAGGGGCTCTGGCAGCGGGACCAGGAGAATAGACTTTCCCCAGCACCCAGGGCTTCCTAATCTATCAGCAAAGACGGGAAACGCTGCTTAAAATCACTCTATGCTTCTTTCTTCACAGCTTCGTGGAGGTAGAAATGAAGGACAAGACTGGAACCAATTCAAAGCATACAATCGATGGCTTTTGAATTGTGTACGTACCAATGAAGCATCAGCAGGAATAAGATGAAAAACCCCCATCCATCGCTCCCAGAACTTTTCTTGTGCCCCTTAGTAATCCATACCTGTCTCTCTATATCCAGTTACCACTGATCTGCTTTTTGTTACTGTAGATTGCTTTGCGTTTTATATAAACAGCATTAAGTATGTAATCTTTTCTATTTTGCTTCTTTCATTTTGGGTGATTTTTTTAAGATTTTTTTTCAAGATTTTATTTATTTATTTGACAGAGAGAGAGAGAGTGAGAGAGGGAACACAAGCAGGGGGAGTGGGAGAGGGAGAAGCAGGCTTCCCGCTGAGCAGGGAGCCTGATGCGGGGCTTGATCCCAGGACCCTGGGATCATGACCTGAGCTGAAGGCAGACGTTTAACCAACTGAGCCACGCAGGCATCCCTTAAAAAACATTTTTAAGTAATCTCTATACCCAATGTGGTGCTCGAACTCACAACTCCAAGATTAAGAGTCACACACTCCACTGACTGAGCCAGCCAGGCACCCCCTTATTGTTCCCTCTTTTATAAATATTTAGGTTACTTTGGGGCCATTAAAGTAAAGTAATTAAAGAGAGGATAAATAACATTTTACTCTTTTTTCTTTTAATTAAAAAAGAAATTTCAGGGATACCTGACTGGCTCAGTCTGTACAGTATGTGACTCTTGATCTCAGAGTGTGGAACCTACTTAAAAAAAAAGGGGGGGAGAAAAACATTTTATTAACAAAAACTTGAAAAACTATAGACTGGTCATTTGAGGAGAATAAACCCATCAAAAATCAATGACCCTTATGTTTGAGAGTTCCTGGGTTTTGGATACTATTTTCTTATAGATATTCCATCTCAGCAGTGGAAGACATTTTTGAAATATCATGGGGAGTTGTCCCCATTTCAGTGATAGAAAAGCCAAGAAAAAAGCTTATAATTGTTTTTAAAACAATACCATGATATGGCCTGTATGAAAGTGTTTTTTTTTTCCTTTGGGAATGTATTTTCATTTCCTGTAAACTTTCACTGAGTCACCAGGATAGTGATGTTATATATACATAACCAGTTAGGGTCTTTTAAATTACAATATAATACAGAAGCCTTGGTGAAATTTCAGAAAATTCCAGAAGATTCGACTAGAAGCAAAGATCACTACTTACCTCACTGCTCAGAAACAATTACCATTGGGGCACCTGGGTGGCTCATATGGTTAAGTGTCTGCCTTCGGCTCGGGTCATGACCTCAGGATCCTGGGATTGAGTCCCTCATCGGGCTCCCGGCTCCGCGGGAAGCCTGCTTCTCCCTCTCCCACTCCACCCTACTTGTGTTCCCTCTCTCGCTGTGTGTCTCTCTCTCTGTCAAATAAATAAATAAAATCTTAAAAAAAAAGAAACAATTACCATTAATGTAATTTCCTGTTAGCTTTACTTCCTTATGATATCAGTTTTAGGGACAATAAAATGTCTTATTGTCTTATTCTGTATCTTTTTTTTGTAATTACCTATTGTTGGATATTGTTTCAGTTTTCTTATTATAGATGGTTCTTCTCAAGTTTTTATCAGCCAGAGATTTGGTGTTTTAATATCTCCCATCATTTTTTAAAAGATTTTATTCATTTATTGATAGTGCACACACGTGAGCAGGGGAAGGGGCAGAGAGGGAGAGGAATAATCTCAAGCAGACACTACCCCAGCGCAGAGCCTGACTTAGGGCTCGATCCCAGGACCCTGAGATCATTACCTGGGCTGAAATCAAGTCGGACACTCAACCAACTGAGCCACCCAGACACCCCTTTGCCATCATTTTTTAAGTTCCAAGAGCCCTTGCTGTTTGTTATCGATCCTTCATAATCCCCTACACTTAACTTCATTTCTACACTAGGTTTCCCTCATGTCTGAAAATGTTAATTGCAAATTGAAAGACCATTTCCTCCTCTTGCTGCTCCCTGCATGGTCTCCGCGTCCTCTAACACCTTCTAAGTTTGCCCATCATGGCAGACACATTCCCCAAAGGATCTAGCTTCTGGAACTCTGCCTTCCTATTTCAGGGTGAGGCACTTGGGGGGCTGCTGGGTAGGGCTTTGACTGCTGGAAGCGACTCCTAGGGAGAGGAGGTGACATAGTTAGTGATCGTTTTCAGTGTGGGACCCCACACGTCAGTCCAAGGAGAAGGAAGGAATGTTCTTTGGCCAATTATATTAAGAAACCATCTTCCAGTCTTCAATAGGGCTGAAGGCATGGGGGACACATTCAAAAGGAAGGACAGAAATAGGGAATGATCATGAGTTTAAAAGAAAGCAGTCAACCTTTTTTTTTTTTTTTTAAGATTTTGAGGGGTGCCTGGGTGGCTCAGTGGGTTAAGCGTCTGCCTTTGGCTCGGGTTATGATCCCAGAGTCCTGGAATTGAGCCCTGCGTTGGGCTCCCTGCTCAGCAAGGGGGGGGGGGCCTGCTTCTCCCTCTCCCTCTACCACTCCCCCTGCTTGTGCTCTCTATCAAATAAATAAGTAAAATCTTAAAAAATATTTTATTTGAGAGACAGAGGGAAAGCACAGAGGGAGAGGGAGAAGCAGATTCCCCACTGAGCAAAGAGCCCGATGTGGGACCCGATCCCAGGACCCTGAGATCATGACCTAAGCCAAAGGCAGATGCCCAACCGACTGAGCCTCCCAGGAGCCCCCCAGTCAACCTTTTTGTTTGATTTGCTCTAAGATGTTTGGGGCTATCGACAGTGGATTGTTTGTCAGGTTCCTATGTCCTCAGAGCTGTAGATTTAAAAGGGGTGAAAAATTGGGGGTATTTCCAATGACAGAGTCTCTCCTTAACCAAACTTTAGAGAGGTTCCTCTGAATCCTATTCCCAGGTAGGACTCTGCGGTAGCACTTTGGAGTCTGTCTCTGTATTTGCCCAATTTTAGCAAGAGTCTTGCTGGGCTGGCTTAGTGGGGAACTCCCACCCTCCAGAGTTGGTCAAATTCCCCCAACCCCACCATCCTCCCGACCATGTCAGAGCACCTGGCTTGCCTCCAGCAGGAGTCCCCCTTTACTTGCATGGTTTCCTCTCTGTGAGGTCCCACCCACCCATCCTGCTCTTGGGCTAGACATCCCCACTTGTCCTTGTTGCATTGCGAGTTGAGCCCACCTCTACATGGAGATCTCTTTTCCACTATCGTCATGGTTTCTGAGCGAAATCTGTCTTTACCACCTTAACTACTGTCTGGCTCTGGTTTTCTTGGACCTTAGGAAGGAGCCCCAATGGGACAAGAAGCAAATGAAGGCACTGTGGGAGAGTGAGGAGCCAGTGACATCCAAGGGTTTGACAATTCATCACGATGGAGAGCGGTCAAGTGAGGGGCAGGACACAAAGCCATCAGGAACGATAGGTGAGGTGTGTGTGGTGGGGAAGAATGCATGGCGAGGGATTGAGGGACCAAAAATGATGTTTCAGGGGTCTGGCGTTTATGGTAAGATACAAAACATGACCACAGAGGTGGGTATCTGATGGGGAAAGAACAGGACAGTGCAGGTGAAGGAGGCTGGGCACCTGCCATGAGCTGGGCACCTGCGTGGACATTGAAATCCGCAGGAGTTGACAAGAACAGCCAGAATAAGGGGCAGCAGCTGGATCTTCAGTGGTGCTAGGAAGACGGTAAGACGTTTAGGAGCTGCAGAAACAAGCAGGGGGAGACTCTTTCCTTCACCAGACATGAATTTGAGAGAGACGACTTCTTAAAAGAGTTCATAAAGGCAAGAGGGAATAAGAACATCCCACAGTCAGGCAACAAAGCTTTTTAGAAGCCAGAGTTTATTTCTACTTAAGCAATACTCATAGAACTTTCAGAAGGCTAAAAGGCTCCGAGGTATCCAGGTTTAATGTAGTCTTAGAGCCGGGTGACGGCCATTGCTACTTCCCTGTCGGAATCCTCAGCACGACTCTGGGCAGTGCCACACTCCGTTCCTTCTTCTAGTCCCAGGGTGGTGTATTCCTGGGAGTTGTGGCGTAATTCATACAAGGCTATCCCTCCAGTAACGATAACAAAAACAATGCCAGAAACCATCATTGTCATCGAGACAATGGAAGGAAACTGATCAGAGAACAAAGCCACCACAACAATTTCAAGAAGCAAAATTATCAGTCCAGTGTAGAACAAACAGAAGCGTTTGGAGCATCTACGTGAAAACCCTTGTTGTGTTATTATTGAAAACCAGGTCCTCAGACGATGAGCTTGAGTTGCTGGAATCATGATGATCTTATCTGCAGGAGGATGCGCAGGAAAAAGTTAAAGTTAGATTTTTTTCTTTAAAGGGTTGACCAGAAACCCATCTCCACATTAGGCATGACAGTCCTCGTGATCAAGTTTTTAATTATGTTCATATGAGTTATCAAGTGTCCTGATGGTGGCAAATAACTAGTTTCTGGACAGTCTGGGAGTGAACTTCCAAAGATTGCCAGAAAATCCAGGAGGAGAGCTAATACATATACAGGTATTAAGATTTATTTGTTTGTTTGAGAGAGCAGAAGGGAGGGACAGGGGGAGAGAGAGAATCTCAAGCAGACTCCTTGCTGAGCACAGAGCCCAACGAAGGGCTCCTTCGCATGACCCTGAGATCACAACCTGAGCCAAAACCAAGAATCGGATGCCCAACTGACTGTACCACCAATATAAAAATATTTTTTATTTCCTTTAACTATTTCTTCCTATAACCTTCAAGAAGCCATCTATCACAAACTTCTGGATCATTTCCAGAAAGACCATGACTGCATTGGGTACACCAGGTAGTCCTGAGGTTTGCTAGAAACACTTAAAGACCCAGAATATACATTGCATTTTAAGGGAAAAGCAATAGTATTTGGTGGCATGTTGAAGATTGCTGTGCTAATTCAGGTACGCATGAAACAGAACACAGAGCAAGAGCTTTGTTTAACTGAAACTCGGATGTAACAGAATACACGCTAGAATCAACATGCGCTTCAGACGAAGCGGAAGGGAGAGCTTTGCCCTCCAGCGTGGGGTCCTGTTCTCACCTCCTCTGCTACTGGGAGGAACTGGGAGCAGGGTCTGACGCGCAAGAGGGAAGAAAGCTTGCAGGTGTTTCCCATGGATGCTCTTGTCCTGGCCTGAGTGAGCTGAAAGGGGTTTCTCGAATTCACCAGGCTTCAAAGGGGCCCCTTGTGAGGGGCAGAGTTAAGGATAGAGCCACGAGGAAACCCAGCTTTGGTTGCAACACAAGCAGTGGGGAGGAGGCAGAGGGAGAGGGAGACGCAGGCTTCCCGCCGAGCAGGGAGCCCGATGCAGGGGCTCGATCCCAGGACCCTGGGATCACGACCTGAGCCGAAGGCAGACGCTTAACGACTGAGCCACCCAGGTGCCCCAGGTGTCTCTTATTCTTAACAAAAAATGAAAGAATTAGTGGATTGCCAGCTCAGTAAGAATAACTGGATAAAAGATCATTATGTGATCTTGGCATGTAACCTTGACGAAGTTCACAGAACTCAGTGACGCAGCTCTAACCAGACTCTTTCTATTCCCCTGTTTTGATGTATGTGAACAGGACTGCTTTAGTTTCTGTGAAAAACATACCTGACCTCACCTGGTAGCAACAACAACAAAGAATTTTTATGACTTCCGAACACAGCACAACTTGTATTTTTTAAAAATGTGGTTTCCTTTACCTGATTAAATGAATCTCCTTAACAACAAACAGCAACCTCCTCCCCAGTGAAACGCCAAATGCAGCTCTTGGGGTGTCTCTTACAGGGAGTAGGATCTGATTGGGTAACTGGCATTTTACCCATGAGCTTGGCTTTCTGCCTATATATCCAATCCTAGAAGATGCCGAGGGGCTGAGAAAACTCTTTCCAGGAGAGGCTGGTGGAACACTGTTAAGCGGTACTTACGCATCCGGGTGAAAAGCCAGGAAATCCTGATGGTTTCCCCCTGGCTCTTGATGGTGGTGTTTTCATTTGGCTTCAGCTGCTGATGGTTTGGTCAAGAGGGAGGCCTCCTTCGTGGCTCCCACCCACTTTACACCCGTGTTTCCCAAGTCCCTTGTTGAAAGCACAGTTCACCTGGTGCCTCACAGGGGCTCTGGCAGCGGGACCAGGAGAATAGACTTTCCCCAGCACCCAGGGCTTCCTAATCTATCAGCAAAGACGGGAAACGCTGCTTAAAATCACTCTATGCTTCTTTCTTCACAGCTTCGTGGAGGTAGAAATGAAGGACAAGACTTCACCAATTCAAACATACAGTCAGTGGCTTTGGGCCATATATATACGTATCAGTGAAAGCATCAGCACAAATAACATAAAAACCCCATCCATCACTCTCAGAAGTGTCCTTGTGCCCCTTTGTAATCTACACTTCTCTCTCCTCCATACCCAGGCAACCACTAATCCGCTTTTTGTTACCACAGTTTAGTCTTATTTATTTATATATGGCGTCATGCAGTTCTGTATTCTGTCTCTTCTTTCATTGAGGAAAATTATCTTCATATTCTTCCATTTGTTTTGAGTATCAATAGTTTGTTCTTTTTTGTGTGGTATCCCCATACTGGGGATACCCGTTTATTCCCTCACTGATGGATAGTTAGGCTTTCGGTTTGGGACCATTACAAGTAATTAAGATACAGTTAAGGAGCGATGGCTTTTCTTTTTTCTTTTTAAAAGATTTTATTTATTTACTTTGACAGAGAGAGAGAGACAGCGAGAGAGGGAACACAAGCAGGGGGAGCGGGAGAGGGAGAAGCAGGCTTCCCACCGAGCAGGGAGCCCGACGGGGGGCTCGATCCCAGGACTCTGGGATCATGACCTGAGCCGAGGGCAGACGCTTAACAACTGAACCTTTTCATTAGAAGAGAAATTTCAGGGTGCCTGGGTGGCTCAGTTGGTTAAGCGACTGCCTTCGGCTCAGGTCACGATCCTGGAGTCCCGGGATCGAGTCCCGCATCGGGCTCCCTGCTCGGCAGGGAGTCTGCTTCTCCCTCTGACCTTCTTCCCTCTCATGCTCTCTCTCTACCATTCTCTCTCTCTCAATAAATAAATAAAAATCTTTTAAAAAAAAAAAAGAAGAGAAATTTCATTACCAAAAACTTGAAACATATAAAGAGTAAAAAAGGAGGGACATGAAAAACTCTATACACGTGGGGAAAAGTCAGAAAATACATGCTATATTTACAAAGAGAGCTGTTCAGGGGCTGTTGGGTGGGGCTTGTGGACGGCTGTGTGCTTGAGGCCGAGCAGCTGGTGTGGTGAATCCTCATTTTCATGGAGGGGCACAAATGTCCACTGAGGGAGAAGGAAGGACTCCTTCAAAAGTTGGGACAGGGGCGCCTGGGTGGCTCAGTCCTAAAGTGTCTGCCTTCGGCTCAGGTCATGATCCGGGGTCCTGGGATCGAGCCCCGCGTCAGGCTCCCTGCTCCGTGGGAAGCCCGCTTCTCCCTCTCCCACTCCCCCTGCTTGTGTTCCCTCTCTCGCTGTGTCTCTCTCTGTCTAAATAAATAAATAAATAAATAAATAAAATCTTAAAAAAAAAAAAGTTGGGACAGCTACAGCTTTCAGAGGGTGTGGCCTCTGAGATCAGTGATTGTGATTAGGAAGGAAGCCAGTCCACCTTTTTGTGTGGTTTATTCCACGACGTGTGCCTCTGAGGATTCAAGTGCACAGGTGGAAAGTTCGGTGGCACCAGGCTCATCTATTACCAGGCACGCAGAGTTAGAAGGAAGCAAAGTTTGGGGTGGGGCGCCTGGGTGGCTCAGTCGGTTGAGCGGCTGCCTTCGGCTCAGGTCAGGATCCCAGCGTCCTGGGATCGAGCCCCGCATCGGGCTCCCTGCTCAGTGGGGAGTCTGTTCCTCCCTCTGCCCCTCCCCCTGCTTGTGTTCCCTCTCTCGCTGTGTCTCTCTCTGTCAAATAAATAAATAAAAGCTTTAAAAAAAAAAAAAGAAGGAAGCAAAGGTTGGGGTTATCTCCCACGTTGTTCTGGGAGGGGCGAGAAGAGAGTCAAGGCACCGTGAGAAAGTAAGGACAGCCTAGCATCAGAGAGTTGGGAGAATTGTCAGGTGAGGGTATAAGAGAAAGTTAAGGGGGACATTAGGAGACTGTGTGGTAGGAGAATGGGGCTCAGAAGTGAGGTTTTAGGGTATCCCAGTAGCCGTGAGGAAGGTATAGGGCACGCCCATGGAAGTGGGGTACAGATATCAGAGATGAGAAAGTTGCAGGTGAGGAGGGCCGTGAGCTGGGCATCTGTGATCTCGCGGGGGCCGTCATGCTGAAGTCTGCTGGAGGTGATGCGGGGAGCCAGCGCGAGAAGCAGCAGCCGGGTCTTCAGTGACAGTAGGAAGAAGGCAGAAAGTTTGGGAGACATAGCAACTGGGAGCAAAGTGGTTGGCCAGATGACTTGAACTTGAGAACCACAAGGACACCCGCAGAGGGAACTCCTCTAGGCAATAGGGAACACGAAGATTACAAAAGCCAGGAAACAAGGGTTTAGAAAGCCAAATTTTATTTGTATGTCAAAACCAATGTTCACAAGACTTAAAATCAAAGTTTCAACGGTCCAAAAAAAGCAGGTTAGTATACAGGTGCAGCCAGGTGCTGGCTGTCGGTCCCTCGGTCACTAACGGCTCTGTACCCCCTCGGATACTTGTGTCCGCACTTCCTGCTTCTAGTCTTCGCAGTTCAATGCTCTGTGAGATCTGGCTCACTGCACATGGAGCTAGCACTCCAGTAAGAACAACAAAAATGCCTGAGGTCACCAACATTATTCCAACAGAGAAAGCCATATGGTCAGAGGATTTGTGCACAAGGACAACTATTCCCAGGGTCACAGTCAGCAGCCCTATGCAGGTAATGATCTCATGTATTCACAGCAAGACATCCACTGGGTTCTTCCAGCAGCCTTCTTAGGAGCCGGTCCTCTGATTATAAACTTGCACCTGCTGCAACATTATGATTTTTCTTTTCTTTTCTTTTTTTTTTTTTGCTACAAGGGTGAAGAGAAGACACAGAAGTATTACAAGTCAGAAATATCAGAAGGTTGAACAGAAACTGTTGTTCCGTGCTGAAGACATTGTCAGGAGTTGCGCCCGAGTTAGCCATCAAAACTGTTTTCACCCTCTCCAGTGTCCTGACGCCTTAGCTCACAAGGGCTGGCTTGTAGGAAGAGGGAAGCTTCCCCTCCAAGGAGACTTTCAGAAGGTCAGCATTAATCATGGGAAGGTTTTTTTTTTTTTTAAAGATTTTATTTATTTATTTGACAGAGGGAAGGACAGCGAGAGAAGGAATACAAGCAGGGGGAGTGGGAGAGGGGGAAGCAGGCTTCCCGCCGAGCAGGGAGCCCGATGTGGAGCTCGATCCCAGGACCCTGGGATCATGACCCAAGCCGAAGGCGGTCGCTTAACTGACTGAGCCCCCCAGGCGCCCCTCATGGTTAGTTCTTTTTTTTTTTTTTAAGATTTTATTTATTTGAGAGAGAGAGAACGAGAGACAGAGAGCATGAGAGGGAAGAGGGTCAGAGGGAGAAGCAGACTCCCTGCTGAGCAAGGAGCCCGATGTGGGATTTGATCCCGGGACTCCAGGATCATGACCTGAGCCGAAGGCAGTTGCTTAACCAACTGAGCCACCCAGGTGCCCCTCATGGTTAGTTCTTAATAGTTTAATCTTTCCATACATTTCACAAAGCTATCTCATGACATCCAGAGACTGCTTCTGAAAATCGAGTTCTGTGCCAGGGGTACTTGAACTAGGCTTGACCTGACATCTTTTGGAAGCACCATTATTACTTAAGGATACATTTAGATTTTTACATTTTAGATACAAGTGATCAAATTCAAGGTGAAAGGTGAAGGGGTGCCTGGGTGGCTCGGTTGGTTGAGCATCCACTTTGGGTTTCAGCTCGGGTCATGATCTCATGGTAGTGAGCCCCATATGGCTCCATGCTCAGTGCAGAGTCTGCTTGAGATTCTCCCTTCCACTCCCTCTACCCCTCCCCCTGCCCGTGCACATGCTAAATAAATAAATAAATAAACAAAATCTTTTTAAAAATAAGATGAGGGATGCCTGGGTGGCTCCGTTGTTAAGCGTCTGCCTTCAGCTCAGGTCAGGATCCCAGGGTCCTGGGATGGAGCCCCGTGTCAGGCTCCCTGCTCAGCGGAGAGCCTGCTTCTCGCTCTGCCTACTTGTGCTCTATCTCTCTGTTAAATAAATAAATTAATTAATTAATTAATAAAATCTTAAAAAAAAATAAGATGAAAGGTTAATTTAAGAAGAAGGACTGGAAGGGAACTTTGGACAGTTGCCCGAGGAACTGTGTTTTCTGTGAGTAGGGAACTCACTGCCAAGTGTAACAAGCAAGAAACTTAGGTCTAATCATACTTATCTGCTCCCTCAGTTCTCATTCTGGTCCATCACCTACAACAATTGTCTTCAAAATGGGACACATAGTCCCCGGGGACTTTCTGGGTATCACATAGGCATGAGAACTTTAAGGGAAAATAGTTTCCAGGTCCTCAACTTCTATAGGTGCTTTATTTATTTTTGTTTTAAGTTTATTTATTTTTCACTACACCCAACGTGGGGCTCAAACTCACAACGCTGGGATCAAGGGTCACACACTCTCCCCGACTGAGCCAGCCAGCAGCAATGCCCAACAACCTGCAAAGTGTCCCCTTTCAAAATTGCCCTTCTCCCATTTAAGGGAAGAAAAGCATTGTATAGAGCTTTGGGTTTTGTTTGTTTTTTTTTTGTTAAACCTCCAGGACAGAAAACCTAGGAAAAGTTTAAAATAGATGATACCTGTGCTAAGAAAATGAAGGACTAGTGACTGGTAATCTTGTTAAATTGGTTCGGCGTTTGCCAATTTTTGCTTTCGACACTTCCTCGCCTTCAAATAGAAGAATGAATAGTTTGGTAAAAATAATTCGGTGGTGCCTCACTGTAATAATTGTGCATATTTGAGCAACTCTGAACAAAGCCAAAGAATTGAGCCACGTTGCTAGAAGCCTCGTTCTGTTTCCACCCAGCAATGTAAGGTTTCTCTGCACTTAAATCTGTGAAAAAGAAACATAGCAAGCCAAAGGAGGCTGAACCGCGTCTCCTTGTAACTGCGAGGAACAGTCATTCGTGGAACTATGCAAAAGGGAAAAGACCCAGCTCACTGAGAGAGGCGCTAATAATTACAAATCACAAAAACTGAAATCTTATCAACACACATAATATACACCATTTGATCAACTGTATGCTAGTAATTATAATTGTGCCTTAGACCAGAGTTAATACTTAGAGCTTTAGGGTCGCAGAAAATTAAAATTTACACTGATATATACTGACAGATGTTTTCACGGTAGAATGGTCTGATAAGGGGATCAATCAGAGTTACACATAAAAATGGTACATTAGGGGCACCTAGCTGGCTCAGTTGGTGGAGCATGTGACTCTTGATCTCACCTGGTCCAAGAGGCAGCTTTACAGTTTAAAAAAAAAAGTGTATATGTAAATGGTCAGATACCATTTAAGATGAAATGATTTTAGATGAAAAGATAACATGTCTCTGTTTCTTTTATATGAATTAGGCTCTTGACTGGGTAATTGCAAAAACATGGATTCTCATGAGGAGCAATTTTCGTGCATCAGGTCAGTTTTTTTTCTTCTTTAACGCAATAGTGTAAATGGCTTGATCCTAAGATTTGGAAGAAACTCCGAACAAGGAGAGACTGGGGCCAAATGCATATGGTAAGTAGTTTACCCAAATGTCCTAGGAAAAAATTAGTAATAAAAAGAGGAAATAAAAGATCTGTTTCACAGAGGTTGGCTGTTTCATTTGGTTTCACCTGCAGAGAATTTGATAAAAGATGTTACCAAGTGTAGGCAACTTTTAGTTGCCACATAACTTTGTACCAGTGTTTCCCAGTGCTTCCTGAGCATAGGAATCACCTGACCTCTTGCGCGAATTTTTTGTTTTTGTTTTTTTAAGATTTATTTATTTTAGAGCGAGATAGAAAGCACGAGCAAGGGGAAGGGCAGAGGAGGAGGGGCGGGGGGGAGGCGGGAAGGGGAGAGGGAAAGGGAGAGAATCCTAAGCAGACACGCTGCTGAGTGCTGAGCCCAAAGCGGGAATGGATCTCATGACCCTGATACCATGACCTGAGTTGAAACCAAGAGTCGGACGCTTAACTGCCTGAGCAACCCAGGCGCCCCATCCTGACCTCTTGTTAAAAACAGATTCCTCAGGGCCATCACACGCCAATTCCAAGCAAGAAGGTCTGCAGTGGGACCAGGAATGTGTACTTTTTAGAAGTGCCATCCCCCACTCCCAAAGATTTCTTTACATTTTCTCCATGGTTTTAATGACACACATCTAAGGGACTCAAGTGAAGGAGTGCTGGTATTTAATAAAGTTATTACAAAATAACTTGGAAAAGATAGACTGGAAGAAAAAATACTTATGCACAGGAAAAAATATTGTAAGAAATATATCAAATATTAAAATATTAACTGTCTTTATCTTTGGGGGACAGTATTTTTACAGATTCGCAGGCAAAAGGGTTGAGAGCACATTAAAAATATCTCAGGGTGGCGTTCCCATTTCAGAGATAGAAAAAACAAGCACAGAAGTCATATGGTCATTTCAAAACAGAATACCTCAAGAAAATGTGAAGACCAACCACAGAGTGGGAGAAAATATTTGCAAAACATACATCTGATAAAGCACAATTATTGAAAATATACAAGGAACTCTTAAAACTCACCAGGAAAACAACCTGATTAAAAAATGGGCCAAAGATCCTAATAGACACCTTGCCAAACAAGATATACTGATGGTGGGCACCTGGGTGGCTCAGTTGGTTAAGCCACTGCCTTCGGCTCAGGTCATGATCCTGGAGTCCCAGGATCGAGTCCCGCATCGGGCTCCCTGCTCAGTGGGGAGTCTGCTTCTCCCTCTGACCCTCTTCCCTCTCGTGCTATCTCTCATTCTCTCTCAAATAAATAAAATCTTTTTTTAAAAAAAGATATACTGATGGCAAACAAGCCTATTTCGCAGCATATGTCATAAGGAAAATGCAAACTAAAACGAGGAGATAGTACTATACGAATATGAGAATGGCCAAAATCCGGAACAGGGACAACACCAAACGCTGATGAGGATGTGGAGCAAAGGGGCCTCTCGTTTACCACTGGTGAAGGCAAAATGGTGCAGCCACTTTGGAAGACGGTTTGATGGTTTCTTATAAAACTAAACTAGTTCTCTTACTATTTGATCAAGCAATTGTGCTCCTTGGTATTTATTCAAAGGAGTTGAAAACTTGTCCACACAAAAAGCCAGCACCTGGCTGGCTTAGTCGGTAGAGCACGCAACTCTTGATCTCGGGGTTGTGAGTTCGAGCCCCCCATTGGGTGGGGAGCTTATATAAAAATAAAAATCTTTTAAAAAAAGAAAAAGAATAAAAACAACCTGAATTCTCCAGCCAGAGATAACCGTTATTAGCATTGTGTGGCTATTTTCCAGTCTTTTGATGCCCTTAAGAGACTTTTAGAATTCGAAAGAGATTGTGCATACTGTAACTTTTTTTGTCCCATTACTAATAAACAGCAAACATCCCACCATGTTTAACTTAAATATTTAATTTACTTTATTTCTCTTCCTTAATTTTTTTTTTTTAAGTAGGCTCCATGCCCAACGTGGGGCTTGAACTCACGACCCTGAGATCGAGAGTCGCACGCTCCACTGACTGAGCCAGCCAGGTGCCCCAAAATATTTAGTCTAAATACTTCTTTACTCATGTGTTTAGATATGTCTGTCATTTGTAATGATTGCATAGTTTTTCAGTGAACTGATCTGTTTGTTAAGCACTGTGTATGGGTCAGGCACTGTTCTAAGTGTGGATTAAATCTGTACTTGACAATGTTGTCAGCTTCAGGGGTACACCTTAGAGATCTCACAATTCTACACACGAAGCTATGCGCATTGGGAGAACTGTCCTTACCATCTGCCACCATACAGGGTTAGGATGTTAGGGACTCTATTCCCTATACTATACTTTTCATCCCCCTGATTTATTTTATAGCTGGAAGTTTGTACTTCTTAATCCCCTTCACCTATTTTGCCTATCCCTGCCCAATTTTTCCACATCCATCTTGTTAGTGGCTTTTGGGTTAGAGCCATCCTAGTGGTGTGAAGCTGTTATCTCATGGTTTTGATTTGCATTTCCCTGATGATGAATGATGTTCAATTTTTCCTGTGCTTGTTGGCCACTTGCAGATTTTCTTTGGGCAAATGTCCATTCAGATCCTTTGCTCATTTTAAAAATCGGATTGCCTTGGGGGCGCCTGGGAGGCTCAGTCGGTTAAGCGTCTCCCTTTGGCTCAGGTCATGATCCTGGAGTCCTGGGATCGAGCCCCTCACTGGGGTCCCTCCCCCTCTCCCCCCGCTAGTGCTCTGGCTCTAATAAATAAAACCTAAAAATAAACAAACACAAAACATCTAAATAGTTGCCATTTTCTCTCCAAGCCCATCATCCCAAAATAATCCCAAATTTGTGGTCCATCATCACATGCGTTAATTCCTTTAAAACCCAAGGATTGATGAGGGCCTCTGATCATTCGTAATGTCCTATGGGGAATCTTGATGCTGCGCATATTAACACAGGGAAAACAGTAGCAATTTTTTTTAAGCAGGCTCCATGCCAGCGCAATGTAGAGCCCAACGTGGGGCTTAAACTCACGACCCTGAGCTCAAGACCTGAGCTCAGATCAAGAGTTGGACGCTTGACTGCGCCACTCAGGTGACCCGCAAACAGCAATTTAAGGAGAAAGAAATGTAGGTAGTGCAGAGCCTTCAGATATCTAGTAAAATGGCCAAAGACTTCTTTGCTATTTAAACCCTTAACACACATGACGGGGCACCTGGGAAGCACAGTTGGTTAAGTGTCTGACTCATGGTTTCAGCTCACCATGCTCAGGGTTGTGGGATCCAGTCCTGCACCGGGCTCCATGCTCAGTGCGGAGTCTGCTTGAGATTCTCTCTCCCTCTCCCTTTACCCCTCCCCCACCCAGCTCACACTCTTCCTCTAAAAAACAAATCGAAAAAAAAAAACCCACAAAAAACAAAAACAGCCACATACTTACCTCTTGAACCCCAAAAGCCTGATCCACTGTAGCAGAGGCCTCTCGTACTCCTCTGGGCCCCTGGGCAGACCCCTGACAGTTCGTAGCCCTATCAGTCAGCTGGGATCGTGCCTGAGCTACTAGATATCTAGTAGCATGACTTGTGCCTTTTCCTTGCAATTCCGAATTTTCACCCGTTCCCCAACTGAGGAAGTTTCAATAAATCTGCCATTTCTACCGTAGAGAATTTAGGAGTGAAACCCGATGCGCAAAGGACAAGGAAGGTAAACAGTTGCTTCATGTTCAATCAGGACCAAGCCACAGACCAAAGAATCACTTGGGTGTTGCAAAATCTTTATTTGGCTAGAGGCTGGGATGAAAACATGATACACAGCTACCCCCCCCACCCCGTAGAGAGAGCACTAGCATGATTATGTCCACAAGTTTGCCTCTGCAAAACAGCACTTAAATCTCCATCTCTGAAGCCAGTCTGGCCACGTCCCCACAGCACCTCATTTCTGTGGGAAACACGGTTATGCTCATCCTCGACATTAAACGCACACTTGAGTATTTTAGAGGCTCTCGTGATTTAAAAACATTACAATCCAAAAAGCAAAAGCTTTGGCTCCTCGGACTTGAAGGCGGACCACCTGAGGCCCGACTTGTTTCCGAACCATGTCATCTTGGAAAGCACACTTCACTGGTCACTAGGACAGTGTGTCCATCGCTCACCGCCAGGGATGCGGACCCCCATTCCAACCTAGGGAGAGGCGGAGTCGTTTACTGCTTCAGAGTATATCTGACGGTCATCCCAAATGTACACAGTCCACACTGAGTAAATGCACACAGGCTGAGGAGGGCTCTGGAGGAAGACGGGACTACTTCTTGCCTCTAGCAGGCAGGACTCAACTCAGTGCCTGTCAACAGCTCCCTGGTAACTAACCTTACCGAAGGCACGCTGACTCAATGACCCACAGCCGTGGCGGACTGCCACCGGAGATAATTATCTCGATCTCAAGGGCCCTTCCCAAAACCCACCAAGACTTTCCCCTACGTTCCACAGCCGAGTGTCTGGCAGCGAGCCCATCCCGGTAATGCGGACAAGCTTTGGGAGGGCTTGCACAAACTCGTGTATGGAGCCTAGGTGAACAGAGGGTGGAAAACAGACGGCAGAGAGGGTCACATCGGAGGGATTCAAGTAAAACCAGCAAGACAGGGAAGGCCGCTGGTTTGCTCAGAAGCAAATGGTACACTTTAATAATAAACCACCACCGAGGAGCACTGTATTTTCCCCGTCCTATTAGCAAATGCCAGAAGAGCAACTTAAAAAATGGATTTACTTCAGAACTACTGGTTCGCACACACACAAACATATGTCAGGATTACTTGCGGAGGTTTTAAAAAATAGGTAAGTCTGGGCCTCACCCCGGGAGAAGGATGCACGGCGTGGGGGTCAGGACCCCGGCATTTTTAAAAAGCTCTGTGGGGAGTGTAGATGTTTCCTTCTGCTTGAGTCTCTATTTTTAGGTCGACTGGGGTACTTTGGGCTTTTTGAGCCACTGTTTGGGGGTGCGGGGAGCTTTTTTCGCAGATTTACTAGCGGTAGTGAAGAACTTGGCCCCTGGCTTTTTGGTCATCTGTCTTGGGTCTTTTTTCCCCAGTGAAGAGTTTTTTTCTTTCTCTGCCTCTTCTTTGATTCTTGGCTTCTTCCCCAGGCCATTGCTTGGGGTCTTGGGCTCTGCAGCCTTCGGGGTCTCCAAACTCGGAAAGGCCTTTCTCTTCTTCCCACGGGGTGTTCTGGGAGCAGGACTCTTTTTTGGAGACTTCTTTCCTGTGGCGTGTTTTTGCACCTAAGAAAAAGCAGGGAATTAAGTCCAAGGGAAGACAAACCCTGACAATGTCACTCTGAAAACTGTCATCTTTATCATGTCACCCCCAGAAGGGGCAGCCCAATACAATGAGATGAGGGATGGCTTTGCCTTTTGCCTTGCAGGCATTTTGAAAGGCAACTGTTTTCCGTTCCTAAGGACCCTGGTGCTCTCCCAGGTCCAATCAACAGAGAACTGCCTTTGCCTTTCGTGGGGACACCCAAATCACCCACTGGGAGCACCGCAGAGAGCCTGTGCCCCAATCCTGACTCTTCTCCCCCTTCAGTTGTATATTCCTTGCCTGTGGGTGAGGACAGGAGGTTCCCAAACTGAGTGTGTAAAAACCACCCGGGCCGCCTGTCAGGAAACCCTGCTTCCCAAAGGCAGACCGAGAGGCTCTTGGAGGGAACAGTGTCGCACGCCAGGAGGCTGGGATTTCCCAGCAGTCCAGATGACAGGGGGGACAGCACTCTAGCGACAGACGCGTCCAATATGGAAGGAGGTTAGAGAGACAAAAACAGCGAGCAAAGCAAGACTTTGCTTTTCAGTAAATATAAAATGATAGGATTGTTATGGGAAATTTGTAAAACATAGGAAATACAAGAAACAAAATTCTCTAATAACTTTGGCACACTGTATTAACTACCTCTTATTCACTACCTTCCCCCCACAAGTGTGCATGCATTTAAAAGCCAAATGCTAGGGCGCCAGGATGGCTAGGTCGGTTGAGCATCTGCCTTCGGCTCGGGTCCTGATCTCAGGGTCCTGGGATCGAGCCCCACGTTGGGCTCCCTACTCAGTGGGGAGTCTGCTTCTCCCTCTACGCCACCACCCCACCACCCATGCTCTCTCTCTCAAATAAAAAATCTTTTTTTTTTTTTTAAGATTTTACTTATTTGTTTATGAGAGAGAGAGAGAGAGAGAGAGAGAGAGAGAGAAAGAGAGAGAGAAAGCACAAAGCAGGGGGAGCGGCAGGTAGGGCTTGATCCCAGGACCCCGAGATCATGACCTGAGCCGAAGGCAGACGCTTAACCGACTGAGCCACCCAGGTGTCCCTCAAATAAAAAAATCTTTAAAATAAATAAATAAATAAATGCAAGCAAGCCAAATGTTATGCCCTTTCCCCAATAACTTCATTAGTATTTCCGAGGTCACTGAGTATTTCCTGACTGAACATCATTTTAAATTACTCATAAAAACTACTGCAAGGGTCCACGATGTGTCCTCAATCTGTGCCTCTACAGTGAACAACAATGAAACTTCTGCAGGTCATTACCCTGATCCTATTTCCTAGCTGGGTTCAAAGGGCACGAACACTTCTACGGCTCTAGCTACACACCACCCGGTCAGCTATGCCTTCCCCTCTTCCAATCTCCAGCATATTACATCCCATCCCGTGGGAACACACACAGTGTGCTTTTGTTAAAAACAACTACAATGCTTCCAGGTAATACACTGATCCTTTGTGTTTACTTCAAGTAGATTTAAAACCTCAGTAGCACTTGGCAGGGGGGGACCTTTACAAGGAATACTTTTGCCAGGACATGAAAATTTAAACACCCTGATGATTCTAGGGATTGCTGCTACCGGACAAAATACCAAATGGGTCAAGGGCAGGGCTAGCCCTGGGACTGTCACTCCCACATGCTGAGGCCAAGCCTGACACCAGGAACATGCAGGTGTACCCGCGGTGAGGACAGCCCTCTGGGCTCTTAACACCCCCTCTCCTTCCCCCTCATGTTCAAGAGGCCTTCTTCCTAGCAGCTGGATGGACAGTGAGAACGAGGAAAAACCGTACCGAAGAACCAAAAAGTTAAAAAACTCCGTTCCTTTAAACAATCTGGTGAAATCCATGCAGTCGGATTCCAGGAGCCAGCAGGGGTGGGGCATTGGAGAGGTTTCGGGACCCAGCCCAGCACCCAAGCCCGCCCTGGCCCTGCTTGGTTTTCTAAGGCTTAGGACATGGGGGATCCAGGACTCACCCGTCAGCAACAGAACCACTGCTCACATTTCTGCCCTGGCCCGCTTTTGGAAACCATGGGCAGTGTTTCCTACAATTCTAATGAAAATCAAAGAAAATACCTCTGTGTTTCCTTTCGCTGGCGTCTTCCCTATAGGCACCAGCAGAGGGATCTCGTCTTCGGATTCCTCCTGCACTTTAGACCGAGCTTTCACTCTACTGCCCTCTTTCTTCTCGAGCGCTCCTGGCTCCTCCTTCCTGGGGGTAGGGTTGGCTGCCGCGGTACCACCAGTTTTGGGGCCCACGTCCTCCTTCTCCGGGGCCGACGGAGCTTTTTGAGCCTGTTTCATAAGCCTTTTGTTTTTCTTCTTCTCTTTTTGTTTTTCACGATACTCTTTTTGTTTTTGTTTTTTCTTTGCTTCCTACAACACACACACACACACACACACACACACAAAACCCCAAGCACAATTTTAGTAAGGGATACACTTGTCGGCAAATAAATGGCAGAGATTCGGCACTTGCAGTTCTGATTCCCCCTAGGCTTCTGAAAAGTGCCTCGATCTTACCAACTCCGAGCAAACAAACCCCATTACCAGCACGTGAGCGTCGACTCCAGTTTGGTTTTAACTCAGAGCCGAAGATGTTCGCTCTGTGAATTACACGTCAGAACTCAGAACCTGGGTTGCAGCTGGAGCTTCCATGAAAGTTGATCTCGTTTATGGGGGAGTTAAGAATTATCCTAAATTGCAGAGTATTCTGATGTGATTTACGTCTCAGTAAAACAATTTCAAAAAACCCCCCCCCAACTGATCATTTTTTCCCTACTGCAGGCTTGTGGCTGTAAGTAAAACAGTAAAACATTTCCACAGCTAGAGTTCCATTATCCTAACCACAGAGTCCTGTTCAATAACATTCATAACTATGTCTGATTCCATTTTAACCAGCAATTCCAACATTTTCACCAAGTCCTCAAATCAATCTGCTAATAAATGGCAAAAAATTCAGATTTCTTGCTTCTGGTAACAGCAGTCTGTTATTCTGGGTCACCTTCCCAATGAAAATAAGTAAAAAAAAGAGGGGTAAAATATATTAAATTTTTTTTTCCTTAAAGGCATCAAGGAACCAACTACCTGCAAGACATTTGAAACAAGGACCCAGTGGGTAAGTGAGCCCAGAGGCAAATTCTGCCAAGAGTATTTGCGGATCCCTAATTTTTATGTTACCAGGGGGTGCGGGTGGATGGAGAGAAATCAAGTCCCAGTGTCCTCACCAGGCAGGGATTGTAAGAGGAACCTCCCACAATAAGCTGGGAGGCCAGTGAGTTACTCTCGGGGTAAAGACAAACAGGAAGTGGGGCTGTGCAGAGTCTCAGCATTCTTTGCTCGGAATCATTCAGGGAATCTCAAGCCCTGAAATGTGCGTTCAGGGAGCCCCAGGCCCAGGGCCCTGAGGTGCCCAGCAGACAGAAATGGAAATCTTCTAGAGAAAGATCTTTATCTCACACCTCAGATTATTTCTACCAATCATTTTCCCAATGCGACGACCATGCCACAAAAGACAACCAGGTCCACAAGGAGCCAGCAGGGACACAGAACCAGCTGGGACACCAGCATGGTGCCGCTCAAATGATCCGACGATACAACAGGAATGCTTAATGTGTTCCAGGAATTACGGTAAACTGGAGAACCATTTGTAGGTAGGTAATAAGAAAGTAAGAGAAGTAAAGCCAATTTGAAAAAGAAGAAAACACGCAACTTCTACAAGTAGAAAAAAAAAAAAGAAAAGAAAAATTAAAAGACCCAAATTAAAAACCCACTGCACGTGATTAACATGGCTAAAGAAAAGTGTTAGCAAACTAGGAGACTGGTCTAACAAACAGCAAGAAAACGGAATTTTCCCTCATGTTGGCTTTTTTTTTTTTTTTTTTACAATAGCACTGAAAACCTACACTTCCAAACTGAAGGGTTATCTGTTAGCCCAACGCAATAGTAAATTGTGCCCAGAAAAATGTTCTTAATGAACTAGATTTTGGTTTTCCTTTAGCTCCTCTTGCCACTACACGGGGCCCTGCTGAGCCTACTCGGGCCACTTAACTACCGTACCAATAAACACAAGATATCTGTACCCCGAAATGCTTTATTCACACCACTGCTAACGGACCTCATCTGTAAAGCGGGAAGAACGCACGCAAAAGCAGGACCACTGGGAAAGCACTGCAGGTCAGGCAGAAAGGGCATGCGCTCCTTTCCCTGGGCTGTGTTTACACCTGTGACTAAGCCCACCCAGTATGTAAAATCCTACTCACCTTTTTCTTCTGACTGGGGGTGCATAATCCCTTGGCTTCATCCTGACAGCTGACAAACGAGGAAAAGATGGGCAGGGAAGCGGACCTCTCGGTTTTCACATACAGGAGTTTCACGCTCTCCCACTTCTGCAACAGACAAGAATGGTATTACCGGTGTGGGTTCTGGTTCTTTTACACAATCAATCAATGGATGCACTGGTGAGACCGCACCTCTGGCAACTTTTGGGAGAGCCCCTTCGTGACGGCGATGATGTTATCAATGACGTGTTCAACCTCCATTCCAGTGTGGCCAACGCGGATAGTACTGGAATTTAATACAATATCAGACACAAAGATTAAAAAAAAAATAATTTGTGTTTCAAAATAAAGCACAGGCAGGTGGAGAAACATAAATACGTGACCCTCCCCCCCAAAAAAATCAGAGGTAGAAACCTTAAAATCTTTAGGGCTTCACTGTTTCTTCTTTTGCAGTTGTTATATACCACTGATTTTTTTATTTAAACTCAATTAACATATAACGTATTCTTGGATTCAGAGATAGAGGTCAGTGATTTATCAGTCCTATGTAACACCCAGTGCTCATTGCCTCCAGCAACCCGCAGTTTGTTTCCTATGATTCAGAGTCTCTTGTGGTTTGTGTCCCTCTCTGATTTCATCTTGTTTTGTTTTTCCCTCCCTTCCCCTATGATCCTGTTTTCTTTCTTAAATTCCACATGAGTGAGATCGTACGATAACGGTCTTTCTCTGATCGGCTTGTCTTGCTTACGTTCAATCTATTTTAAAGGGAGATTATTCTCTTCGTGTTCTGGCAATGCCCTGCGCCTGAAATTCATCACACCGTGAAGTGGTGATGGAGGAGCCGCTCTGTGAGGCCTATCGGTCAGTGGGCAGGGCTGAAGGAAGTTCTACCTTCATTCTAGAAAACACGGGTCGCAGAGTCAGCCCTCGAGCTTTCCTGAGGAGGGGCCGTTGGGAAAGGAAAGACCGCTAGGAGGGATGCTTGCATCTTCGTGGTCCCCTGCCCTGACCCAGCTGTCATCTCTAAGACCAACAGTTCTTGTCCCTCGTGTAAGAGAGTCTTCGGGCCAAAGGCAAGACCATCCCTTCAGCGGAAGCAGGGTGCAGACAGAAGCCAAGTGGAAAGTTCCTCTACTGCTCAGCCATAGGGTCCCCTGTCCCTCCACTGCGGGAGCCGGAAGGCGGGCTCATGGTCTGCTGGGGGTCGCAGAGTGAGGACGAGACGGGGCTGGTGCTGTCACCTCCCTCCAGCCAGAGACAGGGCTCTGCCCGCTGTGTGCTCACTGCCGGCTGCAAGCACACCCTTGGTTTCCCAGGCGGGAAGATGACAAGCAGTGAGGGAGAGAGGACAGGGGGAGGGGACGGGACGGGAGAGAGGGGAAAGGAAAGAATGGGGGGCGGCGGGGGGAGGGTGGGTGTGAAGGGAGAGCCAAGAATGCTTCAGGAGTCTGTGCTGTCTGTTAGCTGCCCACACGTCTGCCGGAGGAAAAGAGGAGATCGCTGCTCCTTCATCTGCCTTCTTGGTGCCGCCCCCCTCTCTGCTGCTCATCCATCCCAGGCCCCCAGGCCTCCGATCGGCTAGCTCATCACTTCCCATGGGCCATGACTCTGACGTCTGCCTACAACCAGAGTCGGGCCCAGGCCCAACCACCAACTCTTCTCAGCCACTTCATTACAGCCCGTTAAGGGATCGGCCCCCTGCAGACAGATGACAACCCCAGAACCGCCCCGGGTAGCAGCGTCTAGACATCTTGGCGGTCAGTTTTACCATGGGTGCCGCCCCTGGGGACAGAGACTCCTGGGGTATCTTTAGGAGGGGCTGCTGTACCCTACAGAGCCACCCTCCTGGCAGCTACCCATCCCCATTCCACAGATGCCCCAGGCAGCTTATTTTTCAGAATGATTCTGGGGGCGCCTGGGTGGCTCAGTTGGTGAAGTGGCTGCCTTCAGCTCAGGTCATGATCCCAGGGTCCTGGGATCGAGCCCTGCATCGGGCTCCCTGCTCGGCAGGAAGCCTGCTTCTCCCTCTCCTCCTGCTCCCCCTGCTTGTGCTCGCTCTCTCTCAAATAAATAAACAGTCTTTAAAAAAAAATGATGCTGAATATGTTTAAAAATCCCCTCCTCCTGCTCAACTGCCAAGCATTCAAACTTAACTGGCCCCTCAGCCTCATAAAAAAGGTGGAGCCACATTCTCTGTCTAGCTGGGGAGCCACCACCGCCCCAAAAGGTCTCCCCTGATTTTTTTCCCCCAAAGATTTTATTTATTTGACAGAGAGAGAGAGAGAGAGAGAGAGAGAGAGAGAGAGAGAGAGAGAGAGCGCGCGCGCGAACACAAGCAGGGGGAGTGGAAGAGGGAGAAGCAGGCTTCCTGCCGAGCAGGGAGCCCGATGCGGGGCTCGATCCCAGGACCCTGGGATCATGACCTGAGCCGAAGGCAGACGCTTAATGACTGAGCCACCCAGGCGCCCCAAGGTCTCTCCTGATTTCTGAGGCTGGGTGTGGGGGTTCCACCCAGCTCGGCATCCTGAGTCAGAAGAAATCAGCGTGACAACAAAGAGACACCTGACGGCATGATGAGACAGGACGGATAATGAATTCATTGAACAAGAAGTTAAACCAAGGCTGAAGGGGATCTTCCCCGTAACGGGTAGTATGAGCCAGGGAAACACAAAAGCCCAGAACCACTGACATTCCCTAAGCATTGGTTTTGTCCTTGTTTTCTGCAATACCTAGAGGTGCCCTGGCCAACACAGTAAACACGAGCCACCAGCCACACCTGCCTATTTCAGTTTACATTAACTGAAATCAAGTAACATTAGAAATTCAGTTCCTTGGCCACGGCAGCCATGTACAGCTAATGACTCCTATACAGAGCCCAGATACGGACCACTTCCATCACTGTGGAAAGTTCTATGGGACGGCGCTTTTCTAGAGAATTAAATACTTCTGAGGGATGGACCTTAGTTTTAATAGAAGGATCTGGTTTCGTTAAGACGACCTTGTTAAAAAAAAAAAAAAAAGATTTATGCAATTATTATCAAATGACTATAAGACTGGACACGGGCACACATTGTTACCTCTGACCTACCTGCAGGAACCACTTTTAGAGATGTTTAAGACCGTTCCACCTATGCATTCATTGATCTCCCTGGATAAATTCTTGGCTAGAAGGTTCACAGGCACTGGAACTCTGTAAGAACACACAGGTGCTTGGAGCAGAATGTATATACATCTACGAAGTTCACTCTGCTCAAACCCAGTTACTGCTAAGAAACTTACTTCTTTCTGTGATAGAAATGTCTCCCTAGGTGGGATGGCAAGAGCCGCCTGATTCTTGCATCAGTGAGAAAGATGTCAAAACTGCCCAGGAGGCGGAGCTTGGCTTCATAGGCCTTATACTCCTTTTTTAAAGTTCGGAGGGGGATAATCTAGAAAACACAAGGAAGAGGACAAACACAGAAAGTTAAGAACTTGAACAAAAATTAGAAATACTCAGGCTATAACTGTGTCCGGATCTTAAAAATGTCCCAGAGCCACAGTTTAGTGAACATGTGGAGAGCACCGAGCAGGGGCCAGGCACCGTGCTAACCGATGGGGACACAGAGAGGAGCTGGGGCGCCACATAAAGAAAGGACACCAACAAACTACAAACCACTACGGGAAGTGCCAAGTCAGAGGCAAGCCCGGGAATGTTCTGGAAGTGCTGACCTTGACCTACTGGAGCAATCTTCTGTAAACTCTTCAAGACATAAAAGTTACTGATGGGGCACCTAGGTGGCAGTCAGTTAGGTGTCTGCCTTTGGCTCAGACCATGGTCCTGGGATTGAGCCCTACGTCAGGCTCCCTGCTTAGCAGGGAGCCTGCTTCTCCCTTTCCCTCTCCCCTGGCTTGCGCTCTCTCTCAAGAAAAAAAAAAAAAAATTAAAAAAAAAAAAAAAAAAAAAAAAAAAGTTACTGATGTACATGTTAGCTTTTAGGTCAAGAAACCTTAACAGCTCATTCATCATAGAGAAGATGGAACATGCCTTACAAAAGCCAGTGAAAATTAGAAAGAAAAAATTAAATTAAAAATTAAATTCCTAGGGGCACCTGGCTGGCTCAGTCAGTGAAGCATGTGACTCTTGATCTCAGGGTCGTGAGTTTAAAGCCCCACATTGGGTGAAGAGATTATGCAAAAATAAAATTTCTGAATGAATGAACGAATGAATAAAAAAAAATAAAATCTCTAGGAAAGAAATACTAGGTTAGTAGGTAGTACTAGTACCTACTACTAGTAGGTTAGTAGGTAGAAATGTATTACTTATCACTTCAAAGACTGAATCAGATCTTTTAATTGTCCTGAAAATATTAACCACACCTGACCTGAGATATGGTTTTAATTCCATGCTTATTCAAAAGCTTCTTGTAAAACCGTTCTGTCTTTTCAGGAGTTAAATTGGGTTCATCCTTGGTAAGTAAACAAATATCTGTTAAATCTGATCGAATACCATGAGGCAAGGACCTGCAAAATACAGAGATGGAACAGAGGAAGAAAGCATTATAACAGAGGAAGAAAACGTATGCTTCTATTCCACAGAATGCACAATAAATTCAGTCATTTCAACAAACTTCATTCACGCTATTTAAGCAAATACTCTACCAAGAACATTTAAAAATATATCTAGTCTTCAATGGTATGGAGAAGAGATTTAAGATTCAAGTAAATCATCACAAATACCCAGAGTCCAAAATATTAATTAGGGGAGCCAAGGTGGCTCAGTCGGTGGCTCCTGATTCTGGCTCAGGTCAGGATCTCAGGGTTGTGAGATCAAGCCCCACATTGCGCTCCACTCTGGGTGTGAAGTCTGCTTAAGATTCTTTCTCTCCCCCTCTCCCCCCTCTCCCCAAATAAACAAAGTATTAATTACTATGTGGGATATAACCAGAGTTAGAACGCTAACAAAGACACCCAAAGTACTGCATGTGAGGTTATTATTATTTTATATGTTATTATACATGCACATGTACTATAACATGCTAGAATAATCTGGTTTCATCAGGATAGTTCTGGTTCAGAACTTTACCTTGCAGAAAACTCTGGGCTCCATAAACATAGCTCCTTCAGAGCTGAACAGAAAATATGGAGCAAACCAACAGGGACCGGCAAACGTGTTATTACAGTAGAGTCTTATATCGAGAATAAGGTTTCACCCATTTCCTAGGCCTATGTGTTCTGAGGAAACATTTCCTTGGCCTGAGGGGCGCACACACATTACTTGCCAAACACGATGGGAAGTGATACCAAGCCGGGAAGTGGCAAGAATCATCACGAGGTGAGGAGTTGGGAAAATACCCTAGAGAAAGTGACAGGGCTTCCCGGAAAGGAGAAACTGCCTGAGCAAAGGTGTGGAATAAAAGAATGTGTGCGGGATACAGAACACAGTAACTAAGGCAACTGGCTGGGGCAGGTCTGTGATCATCAATTAAGAGAATCTGAGGATCCAAGACTCTTTCCAATTTCTAATCATTCTTACCAGTCCCACGTCCCCACTCATGGGGAAAAGAAAAGAAACCATCTATCCGATATACTTTCTTTAGCACACCTGGCTTTTTTTGTTTTTTTTTTTTTAAAGATTTTATTTATTTGAG